>NW_017256147.1:1559933-1579457 GCF_001594055.1 Mycetomoellerius zeteki
AGTTTTATGTCGCGATAGTAACACGCGGAGTCGACGACGATCAACGTCGAATTGCGTGCACCCCGGTAAAAATGTCATGCGACCGCCCCGGGACGCGAAATTATCGCTGTTGCACTATCAAGCACACATTGTGCCGGAATATTCCTCCGGCGTCAATCGCGACTCGACAGTCGGTCGTGACGCGGCCTCTCTGTTCGACAACCTTTGCCCACCCAGGACGCGAATGTGGTTTCAGACTCCGCTGCAGCGCAGCACGATGCGCATATACGGCATAGAGTCTCTAGAAGTAAGAGTCTGGCCAATCTTCTAGTTTGATTAAAAATGGCGTCCATGTATATATGTGCACATACGCATACACGTGCATTTATACATGCACTTACACAACTGTATAAAGCGTTCACATATCTGCTTTTTAATTTTTTCACAGTGTTCAGTCATCATCTGATTCCGCCATATTTCATCAAGCCAATAAAAAAAGGATAAAATTGGCTAGATTATTACTTCTAGGGACTCTACGTACGACGAACTCTCGCGATATCGAATGCAATTTCCATCGGGAGTCTAGGTCGACAGTTGTGCTAAATGCGAGAGGTTTTTCCTGGGAGTACACAGTTGATTCTTGAAAATCTTCCATTAGCTACGTGAAAGAATGATTTTACTGAAATATCTAAAAATTTAGGTAGATCTAAAAATAATTTTGTTCATCAAAATAATTATGTAGGAAACTCAAGTATGATGAATAATGCTGTAAAAAGTTTTGACATTCTAACAGTTTGGCAGTCTTGCATAATTATTTTGATTGTCTAACAAAATTATTTTCAGATTTAAATGTGTGTAGCTAAATTTTTAGATATTTCAAAATATCTAAAAATTTTTATTATATTTTTGTACATAATTTTGCATACGTTTCAATTAACATTTGAATTACTTTAAATGTTGTACGTTTTATTTACAATAATTTTCAGATAAACTATAATACATATTCGAATTAAAAGTAAAAAATTATATAGTTATTATGGACTGCAAAACGTATTCATCAATGCAGTAAATTTTTTCGGAAAATAACTCTTATAAAAGTTTTATATTTAATATTAAAGTATCATATTAGATCGCGATGTGAACACACAATAATTAAGAAATAAAGGCTAAGCGGTCAAATTTGGATCTTTAGTGCTAAAATAATTTCGTGTGAAGGAATTGTTTCAGCACTAAATGAGATTTTTATTTGTTTCAATCATCAATTCAATGCCATGTATTAAGATACTTGATATATTAGCGCTCACTATTAAACCATCGAATCGTCATCTAGAAAGTAGAAATTAGTGGTTGATTAATTGATAAAGGCTACCAATTCATCTCAATGATCTCGGACATGCAGTCATAATTAAAGTCCTTGAGCTGTTCCACGCGTCACCAGTGACATTGACTTCCGCTAGCTTGGAAGCACCGTCCAACGCTATTACGAAAGGAAACGTGCACCCGCTCGGCATCTTGCAACGGGATCTCCTCGGTCAGCGACAAATCTTATATCGCAGCATCCTTTCATTAGCTCTCTCGACGTGTGGGACGTGTAATTTAGGCGAAGCACTAACTGTCAAGCGCACTAACAGCGATCAGTGTCGACACAGCCTCTTCGGGGCCCATCTTATCGATCTCGTTCTTGCAGTTGCCGTTGAATCGCATCGTACGGGAGGAACGAGAGACGTTGTAACGCGTGCTCGCTAACGCCTATATCCATCATACGTCAAAAGCCGTGCGGTGGTTATACCACGCGCTGATGAATCCGACGCGCCGAGCGAGGCGAGACGTGGGCGTCGCGATCGTGAGCTGTCGCGTGACGTTAACTCGGCGAAATCAAAGTGATTTACTTATCAACAAGATCGCTGGTTCCGGGGAACGAACGACCGCTGTGATCTGACTGTTCCGCACCGTTAAATCCACGGGTACGTGCCATTATGGTTACATGGAAACGGCCGGTTCGATAATAGACGCGCGATGATTACGATGAGGAAGGGTGGTTCGATCCTGTCCTCTTATCTATCATCGTGCGGTAAAACGGAGAATAACGCGCGAATAACTGAGCCACATCCGGGAGAGTACATGCGTGGTAAACATTAACGATAACTGCTTAAGAAATAATATCAAACAATTCAGCTTCATAGAAATAAAAATATTTAAAAAAAATTTTTTATGAAGTACACAAATCGACTTAAGTCCTTGTCTAATATTTATTTCTGTGTGTGTTTCTCTAATATTTCTTCCATAAGAAAAAATTTAGAAAAAAAAGTAGCTTGAAATAATCAGTAAATTAAAACAATCAGTCATTACCAAAAATCAATCAAAAATGGATAAAGATTAATATATTAAATTTTCGCAGTCAACACGATAGAACACAATCTGTTGAAGATTTATCATTCCTAATATTTCACGGAACTGAAATCCGGAAATATGATCTTTCTCAGTTCGAAGGTTACCTTCGCCGTGACTTCATAATGGACGTGTAACGACAGGAAGTCAGAACCAGCGATTTGATTTTATCTTATGCGCTATCACTCCAACAGGTCGTTCCCGCTCCATCGACTCGTGGTCGACTGTATGATTTGCACTATCGAATTTTACGGGGAGTAGCAACGTGCAACGCAGTCGAAAGTCTCGGTCGCGCAGTTGCAATTTGAGAAGGTTGTCACGAAACGTTGCATAGGCGTCCCCTTAGCCGCTCTCTCTCACCGATAATGTACGATCGAGGAGTTTGGCGTATCGCGACAGAGAAGTCAAAGGAACAATCCGTAATCGGAGGTACAACAAGCACGGGGCGGCAGAAATGTACGTCGTGCTCGACGCGTAGCCTGTCGCGCTGATGACGATTTAGGATAGACCGCAAGATATAAGTGGCGCATACAAAGCTCAGCATTGTGCCCGCTAAACACTGCACCACTGTATTGTGCAGAGGAACGTGATTACAGTATACGCGAGAAGGACGAAAGAGGAGTGTGAGTGCTACGGGAGCCGCGTGAGAAACGTTGCATGCTTAATGTCAACCACCCACGTGTCATAACTTAATGCTATTTACGATATCCGATATAACTGGGTTACGTTTAGCCGGCTGAAATTGCGCTTACGCGCATTTTCAGCTACTGCTTATGAAAACGCGATCTCTTATCGTATATTATAGTTCTTATAGGTATTAGTCAGGTATCATTTCATAGGTCGTCTGAAAAGTTTTGAGCCTCAACATGAAGATGGCATTACTCGTCAAAACAATTTTGGTACTATAATCGTACATACTTTGAAAGATACCTGCGAAAATTGTAGCTACTTCCGGCGCTTAGTTGTTTTTTGACAGTTATTTGTGCCAGTCAATGTCAATGTTTTTGTAAAAATGGAAAAAATCGAATATCAGCAGTCGCCATGATAAAAATTCACACATTGCGGTTCGAATTAATTGACCATCCACCGTATTCACCAGATCTGGCCCCCAGCGACTTTTTTCTGTTTCCTAGACTCAAAGTTTGGCTCGGAGGACAGAAATTTTCATCGACCGAGGTCATCGCATCCGTAGACGCCTATTTTGCAAAGCAAGACGCTCAGTATTATTTGAATGGATTAAAGGGGTGGGAGCATCGCTGGAAAAAATGTATCGACTTAAAAGGAGACTATGTGGAAAAATAAAATTGAATTTGACCGAAAAATTACTTGTTTCTATGTTAGGCTCAAAACTTTTCAGACGACCTATGTATTACAGCGACAATGTTGCCTTTTGACACTATAATGAGTCACTTAAAATGAATAAGTTTTCTTAGTACAAAAATATAAAGGTAGTACAAAAGTATTCAAATCAGCGATAGCGATAAAATGCTCACTTTCATGAAGTTGAAAACCAATTGCTTTGATATTAATTTTTTATTACTGGCGTGGTTTACACGAAAAGAAAAACGATTTTACTGAAGTATCTAAAAATTTAACTGGATATGGATTTAAAAATAATTTTGTTGAACTAATATTTATATAACAATTATTATGTAGAACTGGTTGCTGAAATGTCAAAACTTTATTATAGCGACAATGTTGCTTTTTAATTCAAATCAGTATTGCTTTTCATGCTTAAGTTTCCTATATGATTATTTTGATAATTGAGGTATAATGTTATCAGGAACATGATTTAATATAGAATTAATAGTTTTTAAAATTATTATTCGTGTTTATAAGATACAACGCAAATCAAGCTCTTGACAATGTCAAATCGAGAGTGCGCCAGTTGTTTCTGTGATTTAAGCGCTTCGTCTTAAACTTAACCCATTGAGCGCGAATGGCGATCGTGAGAAACGATATGTCGATTAAAATACATAACGAGGCATGTCTTGCTGGCGCTGCACGTGTACGTCGTTTTATAAAAGCGTCACCGCAACGAATGACACGTTTCATTTCGCGATATGACGACGGGAAGGAGAAATCGTAGCAACACATATGGGAGATCTTGCAATACGTGTGCGACGGGTAGTAACTCACGTGTGCCCACGGAATTTCTCGTCGGAAGCGATAATATTTGCTTAGGAAATTCGACGTTTGTAAATACGGGCCGGTGCACTTGTGTACGATGGGGTACAGTTTCGATAAGCACTCGAAAACACCGCCGAGTGCAGGCTGTCCGGCTAATGTACGAAGTGATGGACACACGATTATTTTTAGATGTGACGATAATGTCACGTGGAGCTAACTTTTCCAAATACATTGTTGCTTTAACATAAGTGAAAATTCGTGTTCCTGTTTTTTGGAAATATTTATTTAATATAATTGCAATATAAATAATATAATTGCATCTGAAAGTTGTTCATAATGTAATATAAAGTGTCTTGAGAGATAATAATGGCGATTTTACTTTAATGATCAAACGGAAAGAACGATTTTTCTGAAGTATCTAAAAATTTAGCTAGATACATATTTGAAAATAATTTTGTTGAACCATCAAAATAATTACGTTGGAAATCTAAATATGATAAACAATGCTGTAAAAAATTTTGACATTTTAGTAACCAGCTTGAGTCCTTCACAATTATTTTGATAGTCCATTAAAATTATTTAGCTAAATTTTTAGATGCTTCGACAAAATTATTCTTTCCATAAATAAATTATATTTGTATAATTAAGCAAGAAATAATTCCATTACACACTTTCTATGCTTGCAATTTAATATTTTATTTTCATTTTTAATTTTCAGCTCCGACTGCACAAAAGATGGCTTCACTATTTTCATACGCGGCGATTCTAAAGAGAGTCTGGAGTTCATAGACGAAGTAGTGGTCCTGTTGCAGGTAAGAATAATTTCGCGAGCGAATGAAGATTTTATTGTAAAACCGTCATAGAAATCACGCACAATTCTTGCCTTTATAGGGCAGAGTCAACGTGGCTCAGACTCTCGTGCTTCGAAATACCGCAACAACGGATGGCCTGATTGAATCTCTCTTACCTCTTACTAACGTCCAGGTGAGTTTGATATCGAAGAACAATTAAACCCTCAGGCGGCATTGAGCGTACCTTCCCGCAGGCAAGAAAGTAATCACGCTCAATCACTTGTCGTTTTTGTCTCCCTATATTCATTATACGTTGTACTGATCCAGTTTCCACGGTGTATTATATTTGGCTTCTTAAGCGTCCGCACGTGCGTTTCGTATCGGAATTATGTCGCTTGGTGTATTATAGCCTCACGGTTTCCATTGTGACATTTCTATCCTTTGTCGGGGCGAAACGAATATTGCTACAAAAGCTAAAGCTTAGTATTTGCGACAAACGTAATTTACAGTCCCATAAGTATGATCATTGAATGCTATCGGGACATTATAATTAGCCATAAACGTTCCCTTTCAGACCGTCATCGTGAATGACGCCACTCTCGCAAAGTATATTCCCAGACGAGAAGAAAATCACGACCAGATGCAATGGATCGCTTTTTACAAGGTAATTATACCTTCACAGTGAATATTTAAACGCATCGATATTGCATCAATTTAATTGAAATAACGAACATTAAAGAGAACATAAAATGTTCTCATAAAATAATTTATACACTATATTACATAATATATTATATAATATATAATATTTTATACACTATATTATATAATAATGTATTATGTAATAATAATAGTTTATGTATTATATAAAATACGCGAGGATCAATGATTGCAAATGCAGATAAACATTTCGATAGTGTGAATCTCGCGACAAATTGTTATCGCAATTTGTCGTTCAATGTTAATCAACGGAAAGCCGCTTCGATCGGCTCAACATCATGATGATGATTCGGCAATTTTGATGAAATAAATAGCTGGAAGTCGCTCGAGCGAAATAATTGTATCGATATCTGTTTATTCCGGTAGTCTTTCGCAATGAATGTCAGAGGATTTATTGCTCGATCGTGGCACTAACCAGTATTATCAATTAATCAGTATTTCACATTATTAAAATGTGTTTACATTCTAATTATTATAATTTTTTAATCATTTTCTTGGAGCAAAATTATATCTTGTTTATATTTTTACTTATTCTTTGGAATTTAATTTTCTTAAAGATATTTAAATTTCTTTAAATCCAGTTTAATGGAGATGTTATTATATCTCTTATGAAAGCTAATAAAGTTTAATGCTACTTTAATTTTTAATCATGAGTTATTAATTTTATGTTCGTTAATAAAAAGTTGAGGAAGATTGGTGAAATCGGGTAATAATCGATTATTAATCGAAAGTTGTGATGAGAAAAAGGAATTAAAAATATATTTGACGAGAATGCTGTGTAGGTAATTATATTCTGTAATTAATAATTCTGCATCGTCCAAATTTATTCTACAGTTGTCGAGCCGTCCTATAATACTACCATGATAGAAATTTAGCCATCGATTATCTTCGGGGATAATGAATTTATACCCGGAGATCGATTATTATATGAGATTGATTAATCTGCTGGGCAATTTAACAAAATTAAGATATCGGTTGGACCTGTAACTATAATCTATCGTATATATAGTTGTAATATATGATTATTAAGTATTTTAAATTTTGTGAAGATAATTGAATATTTTATGTAACATGTTTTATACACATACATATGTATACATTATTTTTCTTTTTTTATTTACGTTAAATATGAAAGGTAGTGTACTGATAATCTAATTTTTACATTTCTGTAATCTTGGCTTTATATCGACTAAAATTAATATATCTTGTCACGAAGATATGTCTAGAGCTTGATATATAAATGCAGTATTAAATTAATTGTGTCGGAAATCGATATCAATCGCTATTCCGAACATGTGCCGTATTCGTCGCGAGTTGATCTAACGCGATTGGTATTTGCACGCACGTGATTGGAGCGATTCGAACGGGCACTTGGAGCTAAGAAATCATCGAGATAATAGTTCGACGTATTTGTTCTATGTGCAACAGATATGCGTCATTCATTACGTACTTCTTTAAACAATGTATTCCCCGTAAGGTTTGCAATGATTGATCGATTACGGTTCATTGAATCGCGCAATCGCCGTATTAGACATGTCTACTTCTACGTCGCTGGCATTCCTCCTGGATACCGGTTGCCGATGAAGGACATTTCGTTAGATCGCGAGAAGTAGATAGACATCATTTCGCCATGATCGGTATTTTGATTTCCCGTAGGAGTACGACAGCCTCATGACGGAGTGGCAATCGGCTGGTCGCAGATTAGCCCTCGAAATGTCGGACCTGAAGGAATGCACAAGCCTGTCTGGCACTTTGACGCCTCTCGGTCGGCTCCTCACGGACCCCACATTGAGAAGAACGTCTAGAGATGCCGAAGAGGCCATCGCCGCGCTCGAGGAACGCGCGGCTCCCCTTCTACACATTGAGCACGTTAGGTAGAATTTTTTATTTTTATTGATCGCGCAGGAAACGATCCGTTTCTTTTACACAGAAAAGATTACACAGAAAAAACTTTTTTTGTTACACTTACATTTTTGTTGAAAAATGATTTCTTAATTATTCGCATAATTTAATTTTTCTATACGTAACCAACATATCGACGTTCAATTTTTGCTTTTTTAAACGTGTTGGTTCTAATTAATAATTAGTATAACATTGAATGTTACTTGTAGTAACATCGACCTATTATCTATTCATTATGCAAATGATTTCTCTCTTTGATTAAGAAGGCATTAAATTTGAAAAATTATTCAGATTGATTGAGGGTGTAGGTACATCAAGCTTTCTTTGATTCCTGTGTATTTATGAAGTATATATCAACCAAGGACATTTTAATGCGAAGATAAGGAAACACATTAGTCGATGAAACATTCAATTCCGATTTGCATCTTGACCTTCGTTCATGGTTAGGGTTCGATCGCTTGTACATGAGGAGACGGCCACGCGGATTCCTAACGGTGCGTCATGATCACGGTTCCTTTTTATCTTTCTAGATTGTCGGTGAAACGAGCCCGAAGACTGGTGGAGGAGGTGGGTAAGGCTGCCACCAGGCTGGAGTCATCGTTCGAGTCGCGACGCGCGACTATCCGCAATCTCGCGGTTCTACGGAGCATCGAGGATCAAGCACACGAGGTAAGTCTTACGTAAATTAATATGTCGTCCGTGAAGTCTCGTAAATCTTCCTCACTCATAAATTGGCTAATCCGTACCGAAACGGCCTATCTGATTAACATTAGCCTCGATGTTGCTATCATGATGGGAGTCAGAAAAGATTATAGACCGATTGTGTCATATATCCGATGCAATAACGGCATATTTGAATAGATGTGTGGGGGGAGGGAGATATCATAAAATTAAGATTTCAAATACGGGATATTTATACATGTCATAATTACACGGAAAGGTTTGCTGATGTATCTAAAAATTTAACTATATAGGAATCTGTAAATAATTTTGTTGGATGATCAAAATAATTATGTAGGACGCTCAAACTGGTTACTAGAATGTTCAATGCTTTTGCAGCATTACTCATTATACTTGAGATTCTTATGTAATTATTTTGATGATCCAACAAAGTTATTTTCAGATCTGTATCTAGTTAAATTTTTAGATACTTCAACAAAATCAGTCTTTCTATGTATCTAATGAAAAAAAAAAATTAATTACTCTACTCTTATAATTCAAATATATTTCTTCCACGTACACTGTGGAAGAAAAGATTGGCTGCTGCAGAAAATTAGATGCTAAAATATGGCATAGCATTTTTAATTGGCTACAGCAGCTAATTTTTTATTGCAGCAGCCAATTTTTGATTGCGTTAGTCTATCCGCAAAGTATGCGATTTCAATAAGCTAACACAACCAAAAATTGGTTGCTGCAACCAATTAAAAATGCTATGCCATATTCAACCAATCTTTCAATATATGGGAGAGTAAAAAATAGTGTTAAAAGGATTTAGATTAGCACGTCAATTATAAGCGTTGTTTATACGTTGACGTAGCCTTGAACTAAAAGATTATCGATTGCTACGTGGTTTGTTATTCCGCGTGCGTATGAAAGTTCTCCATACATGGCCGCTCTCCTAACTCGTTTCTCGACGATTACACCGAAGTTATTGCACGCAATGCTTATACTGTCTCGTATACACGGACTATCCTCCCTTTGAGCCGCGTATGGCCACTCTTTCGAGCGCGACTCGCATTGAATTCAGCCAGTCAGCCTCCCTCAGTCGACAATGGAAGACGCACAAAGGGCTCCCTATCCTCACTTCCACGAACGAACTTTCGCTTCGAAAATCTCAGCGCTGTATACCTAGCCATCGAACGATCTCTCGTGTTGACATTCGATCTCTCATCGATCTTTCGCGGAGCGTTAGCCTCGCCAATGAACATCGCCGACTTGTTATTCCTTGGTCCTTCGCAAATACGATGCAGCTTTGTCAGTGGCATTGAGAGAATTCAGCTCTTTCAGTATCGAGAATAGCTTGATTTTACGTGATATTTATTTATAATTTATTATTTATCTAGAAAAATAATTTCTTTTAATATCTATCATTATTTGCGCACACATGTCTTATTATCAACAATTCTCTATTGAGTTTGGATTTTATTTTTTCTAACAAAAGATTTGAGGAGTTAAACGAAAACAACATTTAATATAAAATTACACTTGATGATTTCTCCAGTAATTTCAGCGGACTGAGTAGAACAACTGTTCGATCGCTGATTCCAAGAGATGCCTAAAGCAAACACGCATGTTAACGCATTTTCCTTGTATTAGACGCCACGAAGATCGGCGAACGCGCGCAATCATCTGCCTCCCCGACGCATTACACTCACTATTTCCATAATGACGACCGAGTCTGGGGACGTGATTGGCGTTACCAACGCGTCCGAGTATAATCGATAATACGATGGCAGGATCGTGCGAATCGATAAACGGTCTAGAATGAAGAATGGTCGAGGAACGATATATTGTTCGACATTTTTATTACGAACTTTCAAATTTCCAATTTTTCTCAATACAGTCTTGTTGGTAGAAAAGTGATATTTATAATATACATTTCACATAATATGCATTTTTCTTAAAATGTCTATTTTTTTCTTTTTATTTCTTGTAATGCAAATGTGTTTTTATGCATTTATGTGGATTATATATTTCTTTCTGGATAAACTTTGAATTATTAAAAATTATCTTGTGAAACATACCGACGATCTTTCTTTAATAATTATATATGATAACGTTAGAAATTTTTATTCATTTCTACAAAATGAATGCGCGATTTATTTTGGGTTTGCGTTGTACCAAATGACCCATCATCTAATCATGATTTTATGCACATGTGTGCAGCTTTTCTCTTTCTTAACGAGCCCTCTAGGGCGCAAACAAAATCGAGGTTGCCACGAATTCACATCTTTCGTGCACAAGCGAATCGGAAATTACCGTGGCGGATCGCATAAATGCCACCCTTCCCTTGATCGCTTTATAATTATTAATTATCCATCACGGGAACGTAAAGCATGGCCCGCCCTTTGGGAACTCGAGTGTGAATGAATGACCTGGGCGGTTCGCGATACTCGGGTCTATAATTTTCACCATTTTTTCATATTCCTCCGTCATCAAGACGTCCAAAACGATCAACATGGGGAACAACATTCGTCGAAATTACGAGATCAGATTAGCGCTAAAGAGAAAAGAGATTGCTTATAAATATAGTCTTTACTTCCACTTTGCGTTCCTAAGTTTTTAATTTAAAAAATTCGAAACGTCCAAAGACCTTTGCGGATGTTTAATAAACTGTTTAATTGATTCAATGCACAATTGTGCGCTCAAAGAGCAGCAATGTAATTTTTCTTCTCAGAATTGAATAAATATATCCATGGTTCTTGAATTACGTTAGTAATTAAAAAAAGTCGAAGTTAATGTAGTACGTCGAATTAATGTTGCTTTAATCTCTTCTTTTCGGAATTATCAACTCCCGCATTTTTTTCGCCGAATTATCTCTTGATAATATATTCTTTAACACTCGTTAAAAGCCACCGCAAAGAGGAAAAAAAGGACGAAACGGCGCGAGTGCGAAATTGACCGAAATGTCGTACGTGTATCAAGTAAGTGCGTGCGTGTACCGCTCAATCTCGTGGGTTTCTTTTTCTTCTGCTGAGTTGTTAAGCCCGGACGGTCGACGCGCGGCTTCCTACACGCACAAAGCATTCCTCGATAATTAGATACAAGATGCGTGCTGCCCGTGTGCCGTCGTGTACGCGACCGCGCGAAGTCGTATGCACCCGACATAACCGAGACGAGTTGACGACGGCGTTAATACACCAACCATCGGACTTTCACTCTGACAAAGTCGCTACTTAACGTCATGATTGTAATTTTGATCAATCGATAACGTCTGCCCTCGACGGTTTTTGGTCGTAAAAGGAAACGCGTTTCCAAGTCGTTTGCATGTCTTGGTCCATTGGAAAACAGCCGTAGAATTGAAATATCCCGACGTTGAATTCCCGTAGCGTATACCGTTTTGAAATGCCGATCGAGAAATACCGGCTTACTAATCAACGATCCGTCCTAAGTGCATTCTTTCGCATCGAAAACTATAAAGGAGGCTTTGCAATTAATCCGTGACGTGAACGCTTCCTTATTGCCGTGGTTAATCGTCGCCGCGCGACGTACTCGCGTGGAGACCGGCGGCTCCAGGGCGTCCTATCGCGATTATTCATCCCCAGCGTGGTACTTATTATCTTATTAACCACGCGATGATGCGATCGGGAATGCGTAGTGGTAATGGGTAGTTTAACGCTTCGTCTGGATCGATCCATCTATCATCGGCAAGTGGTAATAAAGAAGACCGGGTAGCATCGCGCAGGCGATAACACGAGACAACATTATCGAACTGATTAATTATTAATCGGAACAATTTCCCCGTAAGCGCGACGTTAATATGCTTGTGGTTCGTTAGCATCTCGACTGGTATATCTAAAGTGCTTGAATAATGAAGTCAGAATGAATTAAGAATTCGACGATATAACGTTCCTGTCTGATATAACTAAATAGTAGATGCATTTCGGTCTTCTTGATAGTATAATTGAATAATTAATATCAAAACTTTATGTAACAGAATAATTTAGCATGAATCTAATATCAATTATGTATTAAAGACTTTGTGTTCATCTCGAGAAAATTTATAGTATATAGAAACAATTATTATATATAAAATTAAATATGATATATACTTTTCTTTGTGTGTCTGCCGAACTATATTTATATTGCTCGAGGGGGAGGGGGGGGGTAGCATCTTCTCTGCATTTGATCGTTTTACCAAATAAGCTGAACGCACGCGATCGAGCGATTTTAATCTGAACGATCTCTACTGTAGATCGAAAGTGCCATGCTACGTACGGTGGCGTACAACGAGGAAGGACAATGTGTCCTGGCAAAGAAGTGGGTCAGCCCTAACAATTGTTTAATTGTTCGATCGAAGCACTTCGATCGGGCGTACCTCGCTTTCACGTACGGATGGTCACGATCGTACGAGGGAGAGACCAAGAAAGATATACAGAATTGCCTCATCAGCATTGCTAAATGAGAATATTTTATTTCGTAAGCTCTTGCGAGACTTTGAACAAGTCCCGTATTGTTGCTTAATACATGAGTATGTTATAAAAATCTAAATGAAGTACGACAATGGTCTGATATGACTGTTACACGTATGAGTTACAATACCCATCTTTTCTCTCTTTTTTTTCCTTTTGTCTCCAAGTCATAGAATGATATTGACTGTTCTAATTTCAAATGATCCATACACGTGCAAATCTATTTGAGAACATAAAAGTATTATTCTTCCTCGTTCTACAACATTAATCTGTGACGGTCGGTAGATTACCTCGAGCGAGTGGCAGCGCCTTTTGATCGCCATAAAATCGGCGCGCTTTGTTGTCGGAGGAGAATGACAGAAAATACACGCACGACAATAATAATCACAGCGAGTGCCAGAAGCGAAGATCTCGTTGTCCATTCCGTTATTATGTGTTCTACTTTAATTACCTGTGAGGCGAACCTCTTCATCCCTTTTCCATTCTTTTAATCATCAATGTAGAACTGGCTTGATTGATAGGTTTTTTAAATGAAACAAAAAAAATAAATAAAAGTAAATCTAATTGGTTTTTCTCACATCTACAGATATTACTGTACAAATAACACTTATTGCGAACCTGCGGAGAAAAAACGTTGATATTTTTCAATAGATATGAAGACAGAAAATTCATATTCGATACAGTAAGAATACGACGTTGCATTTTTATGTTAGGCTAAGACAAAATATTTATCAAAAATATTGCTGATGCATGTAATTAAGTTTCTTTGTTATGCGATTGTCATCGCTTAGTTAAAGTCGAACTTCAAAAGAGGATCCGAAAGAAAACCAGTCCGACACTTCTCATCAATCGTTCACGCCGCGGCGTGAGCGTCGGCGCTCTCTGTTCCCCGTCTTTGACCGACCGCCGTATTTGGTTCACGGAAATAGCGCACATCGTCTCTCAGCGACGGTGGGAGATGAGAATCTGAACAGGGAAAAAGGAGCGCTCTCGAGAGGGCTCGGAGCGGCGCGTCGATCGGGTACGAATTAATTGCCGTAACACCGGTTCCTCCCTCTCGAGAGCGAGGGCCGCGTACGAATTATGGACGTGTGTGGGAAAGTGGGCTGAATCGTTCATCAATATCAAACCAGCCTTCTCCTGCGAGATTTTTGACACGGTCCCGATAGCAGTCTTTCCTTCCCCCGGAGACTGGAATTTCTATATAGAAATTAATAAAACTTAAAATTCAAGCTCAGAAGATTTTCTAACTATTTTGAGTATAAAGAATGTGTGATTCGATGAGAAAATGAAGCGGATGCATGAGATTTGGAATTTCTTTTATTTCTATATTTTTCTTCAAATCCAATTGACAGTATATCAAACATGGCACAGTTGTCAACATCTTTTCAATGCCGAAAAAGCATTTCAGCTTATCGTCGAAATCTGGCAAGCGAAAATCGCGTTTTTGTTCATTATCATCATAAAGGCTTCATTTATCTATTATAAAGAACGCGGAACTCAGTACCGTCATATTATGATAAAATCTAGAGAAAAATCTACTCATTTTTTAAATTTTAATATATTTCATTATTCAATGAGAAAATGTTCTTGATTTTTAAAATAAACTTTATATTATATAGAACCATAAATTAAGACACATTTTGTGACAGTTTCTATTAATTAATTTCAATATACAAACAAAAAATAGGAGGAAATTAGAAATATCTGCGGTATTTAGACTTGAAATATTGCAAATAAAATTATTATATGTAGAACTAAATCATTTCTCGTTACCGTTCTATAGAAAGTAATCGTGATTTATTCGCCTTGCACGCACGTGGTTATAGTTTCATATTTTCCACGGAGTTAAAATATTTATCTCGTATTATATGACCTTCATGTTAAGGTGTGTCCACCAACGTGAGAAATTTCCGATACAATATATAAACGCGCGGTCGACCGTGACGTTTTATTGAAAATATTTCTATATTAAGTTTTATACCGGTATATTTGCGGCACAAGCCATTCTGTGTTGAGGGAAATACATACAGTTTACTATTATAAGCATAATATTATAAGCATACTATTATAAGCATACTTGTATAAATATAAAGCTATCTAATATAAAATGATTAGAGAAAACAAGCGTAATTTGTTAAATAAAGCTACTTAATACCTATCAAAGTATTAGAGAAAAGAAGAAATTGGATATAGAATAATATTCCTTCCGTGACGATTTTGCTAATCTTTCGCATCCTTCCGTTTATAAAATTTCTCCTTTGTGTTGTATTCTTTTATTATATTTCACTCTATACTTTTGGAATAACTTTCTACTTTATTTTAACAATAGAAACTGCTTGTCCACATTTAATTGTCTATTAAGTAGATCGTAGATCCACCATAGAAGGTAGCAAATGATCAGAAAGACTTGAACAAAGATTTATTATCGACGTCAGACTAATACACGCGAGTATTAGAAGTAAAACGAGCTTTCTGAAAGAACGAACTTTCATTTATCCTCCCTCTTCGTGTAACGTTTGCCTTCCTAGACTATTATGCGTTTTTTCAACGCAATTCACGTTTTTCGTTTACGTTACCGTAATACATAGAAAACGATAGAAGACTTTCCAGATTCAAGATTGGTACGAATCGAAGAGGGAAAGGGAGAAGAATCATGCTCTGAAAATCAAAGGATAGATCTCGTCATTCCGTATCTTCTTCTTCCGTTTGGCTCGTTTGTCTCCGTGGACGTGAACCGACTTTTACACCCAATTACGTGCGACGGATTGAAACCGCGTCACGTTTTACATTTGCCCGCACTTTCCACTAACTATCGGCTTGCCCGAGACGGCGGCCGATATTAGAGGGCTCTTCGGACTGACGATTACATCGCATTAAAGTCTCTTTGCTCGAGATTCGAGATGGTGAGTCTGAGAGATGAGTCTCTCCACGGCAAATTTCTGCTTTTCATTTTTCTTCCATATCGTTTCCATGATTCTTCTTCGTGTCCGAGAAAATAGGGAACTGATTTTTCTTCAAACTCAACATGCTAACTTTCAAAAAATTCGATCTTACCATAGATTATGTAATTTAATTATTTTAAAAAATTGCATGTGCATTTAATAAATGCACATTTTAGGTCTAGTAAATGATTTGAATAGGACAGATAAACATTAAGTATTTAAATAATAAAGCTTACTTATTTTTAAATTATATATATTATAAATTTTTATTTAATCTTCCTCTCTTTGAGGAAACGCAATTTTTGTATTTTACTCCATGTTTCTCAATTTATTGTGTGACTAAGTTCTTTTTTTAAAAGATACAAGATTTTTATATTTCTGTTACATTCTTAATGATTCATTTTTATTCCTTATATGTTTGTTGCATCTTTTGAAAGAGTTTTTTTTTTACATATGCCAGTGTAAGAGATACTGATAGTCAGTACGCTCTCGTCATGCATGGCCCAGCGATTTCCGTAGAATGAATCTTAATAAGGAAGTGCCGACAGAGAGAGAGAGAGAGAGAGAGAGGAGGGGAGAGAGAGAGAGAGTTCTCGAAATGATGCGCAAGAGCGTGTAAAGCGGACTTTCACGATGCGATCAGGGACTGAGTAAATAACAGCGAATAAAGCGCACGCCCGGGCGTAATGATCGCATCGTACGTTTCGCAACGTTCCGGCCACGCTGTATTTTGCATAATACGCTAATCTCCCGTATTTTTCTTCGTAAACGTTAAAAGAGCCGACTTTCTTCCTCTCACACGTATTCTAGCTATCTGTGGAACTTCCGCCTGAAAACTGTATCGACATTTGTGGATTCACATTCGTCGCCTTATACGGAATTTTCATCTTAAACTCGACTTTCCTTTCTGCTTGATCTCTTTATACAAAAAAAGAACAGCCTCTGCAACAGTGAAGTAATTTGATTCGCTCGTGTAATTTCCGTTGAAAAAATATCCAATTACCACGCTGAAAGGCACTAAAGGAGCGACATTCATGTTTAATAAAAACTTGGCCTGCGAATAAGGCTTTCAGAAAATATTTCTTATTCAAAATTGACAATGTTAGCTATATTAAAGACGCTGGATATTGAAACATTTTTTTCTCATTTATAAGAAGATACTTCTAAAAAAAATTTAATCAAGAGGAAGATACTTTTTGAATAAATATATTAAATATGTATTAAATACAAATTCAAGAAATATATATATATATTTTTTTTTAAATAAACCCAACTCGGCTCGCTGAGAGAAATGATTTTGTTATTAGAATGAAAAGTGATAATAAATGTGATAATTCGGTAGGAAAACGGATCGATCAGTTATTATTGCGAATCATTTCTCATTCGTCAATGTAATAAATAATACACGGTTTACAATACAAATCACTTGCTAAATCGTTGTTGGTACTTTTTGCAAATAAACAGTATTGCTAGCAATTAAAAATTTATCTAGCAGATACAGATTGCTTCCATTACTAATAATTGGTTGGAATAACAGACTAACATCAGTCTTCATGACAGACGAATCTTGGACAACAAATCAAAAGTAACAAATCATATAAATACTTGTTTTTGATACTGACATTTATTGTCATTACATCTACAAATCATTTATTACAGATACTGGTAGCTTATTAAATTAACAAAATTTTTTCTCAGTTTGTATTATTTTGTTTTAAAATAAATATACCATTAATAAATATAAAATTAAGCTTTAATATAAAGTTTCGCTATTAATATAAAGTTTCTTGAGTAATAGTTTCAAAGTCTTCTTATAAACTGCAAGAGTATTGGCGATGAATATCGATTCGTCGGAAATCTAGTCGTCAATACATGATGTATACTGTGCATTAGAAAACTGTTAGTACGAGATTGGCGATAAATATTGGTCATCCGAGAACTCATTAGAGTGCACCATGTTGAAGGCCACGTTCTGTAATGATAGGAAGTACGCCGATTTCGCGGACTATTACAGGCATCGTTAGCGCGAACGGCCCGTTTCACGGTCAGACGCCCGTGTCCATGATAATAAGCGTTCGCTTCGAATTGGCGATGTCTACTCCACTCGAACTGGGTGAGCCATGCCTTCTTGTGAGTGAATAGTGGTCGACCGCGATTGATACGATCAACCGCGAATGACGCGATTACAAGTCGATAATTGGGTACCGTTAATTGGTTCGTTCTAATTTCTGAAAGGAGAATAATGACATTTTTATTTAACATTGCGTCGCTTATAATCATATGCGAAGATATCGATCTATCTTCTGTCAAAGCATTAGACGAGAAGAAGATTATTGCTGCTTAGAAGATGAATGGAAGATCGGACGAAAATAAAGGCGAACGAGTTTTACCGCGATGAAAGCGATCTTTGAGAAAAATCTTAAAAGCGTGTCAGTTACAGAAGATTTATGCGAGTTCGATCGTCAATCTAGTTATAACTTTCGAGATTTCTCTAGTTAGACATGGTTAATGAAAAATAGTACTCATTTCTTCTACTGTACAGAGTTACGGTAAGAAAATACGCCCAGAAAAGTATTTCGTAACTTCTCTGTATCTTTTAAAAATGTAAAATTCATAGACAAAAACCCTGGAATAAGTGAAATAAGTTTTTTTTTACAAACATGTTTGTTTGTAAAAAAAAACTTATTTCACTTATTCCAGGATAGCTTCGAGTAGCTACAGAAGGAACAATTTTGAGTTAAAATCTAAAAATTGAGCTAAATATAGATCTGAAAATAATTTTGTTGGATTATAAAAACAGTTATTCGAACATGATGAGTAATATTGTAAAAATTTTTGACATTCTAGCAACCAATATTCTATATAATTATTTTGATGGTTCAATCAAATTATTTTCAGATCTATATCTAGTTAATTTTTCAATACTTCAGCAGAAGTTTTAAAAGCACCGTTCTTTGCGTATAGAAAAGAGATAATTTTGAATATTATAGTTTGCAACTTTATTCTTTCAAATTATCGTAGATTCTTCACATCCATTTAACAGTGATTACCAGATTGACTTTTCAGAATGATCCGTTCCGCTATAAATTGCAAATCGATATTGCGAAACGTACTTCGATTGCATGCGAACTTCCACTTGGGCAAACGAAAGCGAGCTTCAACTCGTAAAGTTTCACTGTAATCTTCCCGAACGGTTGCCGGTGCAAGAAAGTGAGTTTACGGACTCGGGCTCGTGGAGCGGAAGGCTCCTCGCGTTGCCCTCGGTGCCACGGCGATGACTCACGAAGACGCGGACTCGATCTCGCGCGAGGGCAAAAGTCTCTGAAGGCGGCTTCTTTCCATCAGATAAAGAGATGCGCCGGGCACGGCCAACGAAGGCGAACGCTTTTCCCGCTCGGGAAGGCCTCGTTGCGGGTGCCTGCTCTACACCGTTTCTTGGCGCATATCAACGCGTAAGACAGTCCGACCGCATACCTCTTACAACCGCCTGCCGCTTATCTACCTATTGTGCGTGTATAGTCGCGTTGCTTCGTTGCT
>NW_017256147.1:1579473-1591153 GCF_001594055.1 Mycetomoellerius zeteki
CTATCTCCGCTATCGTTTCACGGCTGGAACGATAGGCCGAAACTCGAACTTTCGCGATACAATTTTTCCGCCATAGATTGTACATATTGATATTGCAGTTTGAAAATATAACGAAGTAAGAAATATACCTTGAAACAAATTTTTGGAGCTGTCAAGATGAGACCGTTAGCTATTTGGATGCAATCATAAGTAAATTATTTAATTAGCTAATTATTTTGTATAATATCTAACGATAATACGAAGAAAGAATTTAAAAAAAATAACTGATTTATTAATATGCTTGACGTGTAATTAATTATTCTTACGTTTTTTTTTTAATAAACGGTATAATATAAATATGAAAAGGAACAATTTATCTTTACAATAGTTTTTGAAATTTCTATATAAAGAGGATTATATATCTTATTAAAACTTTCTCGAAATATATAGCATTATAAAGATGATCATAATTTAAGTCTTGGATGACAAAAAATACTTTCAAACACGACGGCATTTATAATTGCGCGAACTTCGTGTATTTTTTCTTCTTAAGAGACGTGCGGGTTTTCGTGCGTTCTTAATGACTTTCGTGAAAAATGCGATCATTAAGAAGCCGACAGCGCGTGCATTGTGCTTCGCGGCGGGTCGCGCCGCTCGCGGTGTGCGCCACCGCAGGATGCATCTAGCCAGGACTCGTGTAAAGCTGATACCATTGTTGTACCGGAGCTCATGCAAATGAGCACGCGGTCGACCTCTTTGGCGTGTCATAACGCCTTATAGGTATAAAGACCGCGTTTCCTGCCACAGTGGCAACGAGCCGGTCGTCGTTGTCGTTGTTCTTCCTCTCTCTTTCTCTTTCTTTTCCTGTTATGCCGCGAAAAACGCGGTTTATCGTTTCCACGAAAGACTCGGCAAAGGACAAAATGTCCACGGGTCATTGAGTCTCCTTTCTGAGGATCCTATTCCATCCGGTTGGCTTGCCTGTACTCTTTCCGTGATCTCTGTCTCTCTTATTCGCTGTGGACTCCGCGCGTGGTGAATCCATCCCGAAGTAGATGTGGTAGAAAGAAGCGGCGGGTCTCATTTTACTCCGCCAATCGTTCCGCATGTACTCTTCCGCATTATGTCACTCTTGATTAACATCGCGGGTTTTGAAAAATCGCTTTCTCCTTTCTCTATTTGCGCGAGATTCACGCGGTGCGACGCGAATCACAGTGCTAAAAGCATTTTACGACTCTTCCGTCAACAATTGAAACCTTTTTGATTGTCGAAAGCAGACGATTTATCTCGAGAATTACACAATTATTTATATATGTATTTTACATGATGTTCGACGGTATAGTGTACAACATTCAACATCCCACTGAAGAGTTTCCAAATTAAACTCGATGAAAATATATTGTATTTTATATACTTGAATTAAATTATGTGGAGAGTGCGGAGTAAACGCAGATTGGATTACCGTCGTTAATTGTAGGCAATGCGTAGGCAAGTTAGTGTTAGAGGTCAAATTGTTTATTAGCGATCACTTTGACATCGAAATGAGGAGAAGTTATGGACTGCTCTCGCTCTCCACGATTATTTTATTTACCGCATCGTAATTTCCACTCCTTTAATATACACCTTCCGCTATTTTCTCAGCGTAGAATGTAGAACTTTCTCATGAATGCCTTTTCATGGAAGCACGAAATAACGAATACCTCACCTTATACTTTGTACGTGCCCTTTTGGTTCCTTAATCGGACGTGAGAAACTTCGGTTCCAAGAATTTGCCTCACTTCTGTTTTTCTTATTTTTTTTACATCACTCTTCCTACATTAAATTATGCGTAAATAATAATGTAGTGAGCTTTACTTAGAATTCACGCGATGATACGCAGTTATTACCTTTCACTTAGTATTCATCATCTTTAACGATGATAAAACTGTTTGGCTAAAATTGTTTTCTTCCTCGAGTATCGTATATATATTTATAAAGGTGGATATCTATTTTTCAATCAGTTGCTACTTTTAATATTGGTAATAATTTATCATAATTTCTTGTGCACTTAACCGTATGATAAATCATCGACTACGTACAAGGTGCAAGATTGCAGCAGCTCGATATTAAATTCCAGTTAATCCACGCGATTAAAAGACTTATATTATACTTTCAAATTATATAAGTCTGATACTTCATACTTGCATCAATGAAAATAATTTTTGGAAAATTAATAGAAGTGTACTACTGTCACAGTCTATATTTATTATAGTTTATTAACGATTTTTTAATTCAGTAAATTTAATTTTTAATAAATTTATTTTTTGTTGTACATTTGTTTACCTTTAACTGATGCATTACGTTTTTGACACATTTGCATTATTTTTTAAATGTAATTAACATTTCTGATTAAATTCGACGAGTTGCTCTAATTCAAGCTATGTAATTCTATAAAAACTTCTGGTGATATCTCTCTTCGATCTTCTTGAAAAGGAGATATCCTTCTTTCGCAGACGAGGTGCCACTCGTGCCAAAACTGCACCAACACACCTACACGATGTCAGTATACGAAAGAAAACGGTAGAATTGCGTGACTGGTGGGTATCGGGTAACAGAACCGGCACCATTAGACTTACTAGTCGTTTACTAGTATTATCCCTCGCGTTCGCGTCAAGAGGTCGTGGAACCAAGTTCCGGACCTCTTCGTGGCATCGCGGGGTGCCGGAAGGGACGCTTGGAACGATATCGAGTGTCCGACTCGCGCAATTAGAACGAAACGGAACGTTAATGGGATTAACGTGCCACGCTCTCTGCAGCTCAAATAATAGCGATTTCGCGGGAATGAACTTCTTAAAAGGATCACCATGGATTACAATCGATTTACTCGGGCTTTTCCCTCTCTAAACGTAATTGCTCGGGAACTAATAATCTCATTGAACTAATGTACTACTGACAAGGAGCAGACTAATAAATATTTGAGTTCTCTTTTCTATTATTAGTCTCCGAGGTAACATGATACGTTTCAGTTTAATTAACAATACATATAAATCTAATAAATAAATCTTTTGATATTAAATTAAACTGAAAGTGAAATATAACAATTATATATACATTTATACAGTTTGTTCAGCAATACCAAAAATTATATACCACATCCATGTACAATAATATATTTCTTGATAAACTTATAATTGAATATTGAAAAGAAATAATAATATCTATCTCGAATAATAAGACTTAAAAGAAACGAATTAAAATAAGTGAAAAATGCAAGCCACAACATGTGTCGGCTTACATTGGCTTGCATTTTTCCTTATTTTGAAAGAAATATTTTTGCCATATGTTAGACATATTACGATTACACAAAGAGCATTGCGTTTGTAATCACGGTAAAAACTATTCGTGAGACTTGACCATTTCATATGAACGATCGGCGTATTCTGCTTCTTTTTTGTTACAACATAATTGTTCGACTGATGAGAAGGTATCGTAATAACGAAGCCGCGTCGCTTGTAAAACTCGTGCCATTCCGACGCGAAATAGCCGCCTAAACGCGGCGATTATCGCGCGGCGCGGCACGAGGTGTAATTCGCCAATTATTGCTAATTGAATCGAGTAAAGAGCTCGCGAGCGCTCGGCGTTTAATTGCATCGACGGGGCGCGGCGGACATGTTCGTGCGCGTGAATTCCCACGTTATTGGATCGCGTCGACCTTGAGAGAGTTTATCCTCCACCCCGTAATCCGCCTTCGGCACCGCTAATACGCTGTGACTGATTTAAGGTACGTTTATCATAAACTCGGCGGAAAGACAGAGCCGGTTCGAACGGAACGGGAGGGCGGGAGGCGACTATTACGGAGGAGTTATGGGTGTAGATTATGGTCAGAGGGAGGATGCGACCGTTAGGAGAGATTGAGAGGTTCTATCGTTGAAGAGGAAGCTAGAGCAGGGATGAAGAGACACGGGGGAGGGGAGGGGGAGAGAGAGAGAGAGAGAAAGATAACGTAATCGTTCATTAATTGTGATAATCGCAATACCTTAGGTTCGAGAACAGCCTCTCTCGAGCATACGCGTCTTTGAACGTGGCATCGAAATGCGCGTGCATCGCGGCCTGTATCGGTAATTAACTTGGTAATTAGGCGTAAAGGCGATAAACTACGTGCACGCAACTCAGCCTGGTACGGGCCGAGACGGTCGATTCGATTAGCGCCTCTCCTCGGCTCTTCTTATAGAATCCCGTATCGTAACTCCATCGGCTGCTCCGTGACAGGCCCATGTATTTACCCGCGCGCGCCGAGCGTTTCAGAATAATAAATCGCACCCTGTATTTTCTAGCGTTCGCGGCCACAGGGGCCTTGACTTTGATACCGGCTGGATAAATATCGCGCCGTCGATTGCTATACGAGGCTCGAATACAGCGCGAGATTGCCGGCTGCGAGGCTGTCTCGATTACCGCGAAGTCACCGTTTGCAGATACGCATAAACATAATCTAATAAGATTGATCCTGTGCCCGTTATACTTTTGGCTTTTAATTCTGATATTTGGCTTTTGCATTTGGCATATGCATATCGCGCGAAAGTTGCTTACGTTTAAATCAGTTTTATCACCAGGAAAAATGTTTTGTCTTTTGAATCAAAATTTTGCTGTAACAAAAATTTAGTTGAAATGTACCAAAAAAACCAATTTTATGCAAATTAAATTGTTCAATTAAATATAAATAAATATTTTTCTATTTACAAAAAATATATTTCACAAACAACAAATTTTTATGTTATATAAACAAAATATTTGGTTGCTGTTATAAAAAATGCCTCAATTAAATAGTTGCTGAAGGTACTAAATTTTTTTTCCTGTTGCAGCACTAATTAATAAAATGTTTTATAAGATTTAGATCATGTGAGAATATTCTCTTTGAAGAAACTAGAATTGATTACAATGTTTTAATAAAGTCTGGAAATTAAAAAAAATTGTGAAAGAAACGGTTGTGTAAGAATGTATTAAATTTCAAAAGTGTATTCTCTGATACATAAAAATTTTATCCAAAACAAAGCAATTATCTTTTTAGGCAAAATTTTTATGTATAATCAGAAAATGCACTTTTGAAATTAACTTTAATATATTCTTTTAAAAACACTGTGTATTTTCTCTTAGACATTTTCCTTTTATGTACGCTTTCGATTTTTCACGTTTTCCTTACCCGATCGATCTATTTCACCTGCAAAAAAAGCGCGTCGATGGTTCACAGGTCACGGCAGGAAGGTGAACGCTTAATCCTGTAGGAAGTGCACGATCCATGGATCACGCTCGCTACCAATGCTTCGTCGTAACCTTCGTGGAACGTATCGACTGCACGTGCACGTGCCTTGTAAATATTTGTATGATGTACGATGTGTCGTGTTCATACAGTTCATACCTTAGCACCATCTTTGCCATGACACGTATATATACAATCGCGGAAAAATGATTACGCTTCGATGCAATGGTAACATTTTTTGACATTTCGAAGAATGAATTCACTTCGTTTGAAAAGGCGGATGCACCAGAATCATAAAGAAGATATAATCCATTTTCTTTTATGTTATTAAATAATAATGAATATTTCTGATAATATACAACGATTAATAAAATATATACGTTAATAGATGTTAGATTTTTTTATAGCTTGGCTTGAATAATTAAGAAACATCTATATATGAAATATATAAAGCAGCAGATATGTATTTTCATTTTTTCTTTAATTTATCAACGTCAAAAAAGTATCACGATCGCACGAGATTTACTTACGATCGCCAGTCCGCTTTCGTACATTACTCAGAACAAATTTATACGAAGCGGCTTATTGGATCGCGTCTCAGTGGCTTGTAGAGAACGACAAGACTGAACTGCATATTCTCTTCTCTCGATGTTGAAACAGGTTGCTTGTACGCGACACCTGCTCCCAACCTGAAAATTCTTTCGCGAAGCCCGAGGGTCCTTATCGAGTTCGCTCATCTCCAATCAGGTCCACCGCGGGCCAATGAATAATCCCGGCGATATTTCGCCGACGTTAAACCGCCATACCTCTGCCCGCATGGATGTCGTTACTCATCGTTCTGCTGCGTTCTCTCGTTACTTTGTAATTATTTTCTCAGCGAGGCTACCGCTGGAATTTGGCCTTCAGCGCGAGATAATCGCATCTATAAATCCAAATTTGGAGACTCAAGTTTTTCGCTCTGATATTTTTTGTGTAAATTATACGCAAGATTTAAAACGTACTGTATAGTGATTTAATGTGAAAATAATAGCGGTATTTTTTTGTGTAGTACTAATTTATATTGGAGTAATTAAATTGGAGTAATTAATTGATAAAAATAATCGCGCGCGCGTAAAATTACGATTGAGATAGCTAAAGAGTTAATCCTACGAAGCTTACTTGCGTGATACATTATGTTGAGTGTATTACATTCAACTGAAACCTCGGGATCGCGTGAAGCAATGTAAAAACTCCGGCTGCTGTCTAAGCGTAACGCGATCGTAACCCCTGCGAGACAGATTGCACGATTTCGTGGTAATGAACCTCGAGACTTAAATGAAAGTGTTACTAATGGTACTCGGCGCTTTATTTGATGACCTTGGATCATAAGAGGAAACCGAGGTATAATTGTGATCACGGGGACTTTCTTATTTCGCCTCTGCTCCAGCGGATCTGCGGTGGTCGTGCATGGCGATATCGCGTAACTCCTGTTTCGCTCGGATAAAAAGAAGGTTCGAAAGTGTGTTTCCTGCGGTTGAGTCGGTGATCCAAAACATAGAGGTAACTTTTATCGTTCTCGCGAAGTACATCCTTCCTGCTTGTTTTTTCGGAACGGACAATTCGAGACGTTCCGTGAATGTTTTTCCATTCATATCGAGAAGTCATCTGGAATCCGCGCTCCACTAACTTTCTACGAAATCGATCTCAATATTATAAATTCATACAATAAAATAAGCTTCGAGTGAAATTGTAACTGCGTTCTGAATGTAACATTTCTGCCCGAACTGCTCACTCTTATCGTTCACAATTGCTCGCGAATATGGCGAGATTATAGTGTTTCCGGAGTAATCATCGCGTAATGACTTTATCGCGAAATGCATCTGTAACTGTGTAATCTTGTACTATCAAGAAACGAGGACACGAAATGAAAGGGTGAATTATCAGACCAAATCGGACAATAAATTGCATAATTAATGATAAAGCCCTATCTGCGTCATTATTTAAAATTATTTTCTGTTAATCGAATTACTTGTACATTTATATAATTTGTAACATAAATATAGAAATTTTAAAATTAGGTACATCTTACTTCTTAAAAATAATTATATATTTTGATGGAAAGTAAAAATTTATTTTTGCAAATGCTTTCAGAAAATGAATTGTGTTTGAATTAAAAAACACAGCACTTTTAATTATAATTATGGGTTTAATTATTTTTTTAAATTAAAGAATATTTTTTAATTTATACAACAATATTATTTCCTCTTATTGTACGGCTTTTGTTAGATCAATAACTCGAACGTCTCATCGATCTTAGAGTCTTATCGAGTTTATCGGTCGACATTACGATCGCCGACGTGACACAATCGCAGCGCCGAGTTTCACGATTCTCGATCGGTCCTTTGTCGATCCTTTGTGTTACGTACTGGACGTACTGGACTTGTTTTCACGACGATAAGGCGCGTCGAATCACGAGGCGCCGCCACCGTACCGTCGTCTTTCTTGGTGGACCAGACATTCTTGTGCAATCCTTTAAGACCTATATAAATTATATATCCCCGTTCCCCTCTATATTGTCGTTGCAACATTTCTCTTTTTCTCCCGTTCTCGCTCTCTCGCTGTCCACCCTTTCCTCTCCATGGGTGTCGCGAGCGACTTTTATTACCAGTGCTGTAACCTCAGTCGTAATGTATATATATAGATGCCCACTTTGTCGCGACGATGCTTCGCACACGTTTGCGACACTCTCGCCCGACATGGAATATTGCGGTACACGTGGTCGATCGAGAACGCAATCGCAGAAGCGTGGTCGTAATTTGCGCGGGATTCCTCGCCAGGAGTAGTCATTATCGTTCTTTCGCAGACGATCTTTCCCTTACAATTCGCGTAGGACGTTCTGGCCCACTCGCAAAACTCGTTTCTTAATTTGTTGCGCAAGATAAGGACATCATTTGGCGCTAGGTTTATTGAAAATATAGAATTACTTCACTTGAAGATTTTCCGAAATTTTCTCATTGCATTAAGAATCTCTTTATGACAATCAAATGTAAGTTAGTTAAAAGATTGTTAAAATATATGCAGTGTTTCGCTCAGGAAAGTTGCCAAAGACAGTTTCTCTGCTAAATAAAAAATAATAAAAAATAAGTTTAAAATTGAAAATTAGTAATTAAATTACATTCCAACATGAGTAAGATATATAGTAGATTTTTTAAATGTTTGATAGATGCTTATAAATTAATACGCTTAATTATTTTTTCGATAATCATATATTATAATAAAAGTAGTTACGATAATACATTATATTAGAGAATTATCTATATAGCATAGTATGTTCTAAATTTGCACAGTTTTCACCATAATGATAGCGCGCGTTTCCTTTGCTGAACTCGTGACTTTTTTCTATAAAAATATCTCTAAAAATCTATTATACATGTAATTTCGACGGATGGCGTATCGATGAGTGAATCATCGAACCCGGCGCATTCTTGGATCGACGATGAACGACTTGCCTGTTCCTGGAACGCCCTGGTATGCTAATTGCCACGTCCGTGCGTATACGCGCGTGTCTCATGCACGCACGCCGCGTGCACGCGCGTGTGTATCGTTCCTCCTGAGTGCAGAGCCAGGATGACTGCTTGGCCAAGCACATCGTTCGCAGTCTAAGCCGGCTCTTTCTACCTCCTCTTCTTCGTCGGTTCTGCGGTCAGTTGACTCCTTTTCCAGGGATGAATGTTGAGCCTCCAAGAGCAAAAGCTATAAACTTTCAGGGATTCCAAGTAGAAGCCTAATGTATAAGCAAAAATGTAATAGAGAGAATTATATTTTTTTTTTAGTATTTTCTCTCTCTCTAATTTTTTAATATAAATTTTTTAATAAAATTATTTTATGAAGTTTTTCAGCAAAAGTTCAAGCCATAATCCATTATATGTAATTTATAGTTAAGATATTGTACATTGAAATTGACAAATTTATGCCGATTAAGTACATTAAATTTATTAATTTTAAGATTCATCTTTGTCTCTTTTATTTAACATTGAAAAACATGTAGACACCCGGAATTTACCGTAAAGGTGCGGTTATAGTATCGGGAATCCTGTTTTCCAACTCTCGATGTCCCGTCGTGAAGAGACAAGTTTTGCTGTGGTAAGCTGCCAGGATGATTAATTCGATTCGTTAATTAAACGAAGTAAATTGTCATTGCACCAGAACGAGACACTAGAAATGAGAGAACGATAGAGCGGTTTGATCAGCTGGTTCCTTTTAAATCATTTAAAGTCCGGCGAGGAGGGAATTATAGTTTGTTCATTACAAATATTCTCGTTTGCTCTGGCGTTGTTAAAAAAAATCTAATTGATACGCATGATAATGCGTGTAATTTCCCGAGTGTTGTAGCATTTTCGGATCAGGCATGGGAAACCACAAGGATTCAGTCGTGCGGATAAGAGAGCGCTCTTCGTGGCAGCGATGCTATCATAATTAATCTTGAGGCGAGGTGGGACTGTACGAAGTGGGCTGTGACAAATTCTTGACGGTATCGGCCGCAAGTAGCTCATTATTATCGCTACTTCTGCGCCCGGTGTTGTCTCTGGCGATCCTAATCGACGTCGATCTCCATGGTGGGTACCGTCGGCGTCGTTTCGCTGCATCATCGCGCGTAGCTACATCCGCAATTTCATCGCAGACAAAGCTACGTATGCACATTCGCGTCTCCGGGACGATCGCCCGAGGAGATCTCTGATCCGCGTGCGCAGATACCGGCGCCGATGCGTATTATCGTTGCATAGTCGGCATGCGGCATTAACGTACCGATACAATGTTTAATTCATACTTCAGAACGGAGAATGCATGCACGCGCGCGATGGGACCAAAGACCTTGCGGCGCTCATTAAAAGAATCGGGGAACGTCGGAAATTTGTTGCGATCTAATAACTCCCGTGCGGGTGTTTAATTACTCTAAGAGACTAATTAAAGCCGGAATGTGGTATCCGGTCGCTGTTAACAATGAGTCGTTCTCAGGAAGCGAGGCTACCGCTACACGAATCTCACACGGAAGGGCGCTTGACCTTCGAATCCGGTTCATGGACCTTATTGCTGTTATTTTTGAACTATCAGGAGAGAGAGGGGGAGGGAGGGGGAGAGAGAGAGAGAGAGAGAAAGAGAAAGAGAGACAGGGCATTCCTCAAAAGTGCTGCATATTGAACGCGGCCGATCTCGTGAATTATGCGGCACGAGTTCTCGGGATCCCCCGCTGCCGGTGGTCATACTTATTCGAGATCTGCTCGCTGGACGAAGATCCTTATTACAAGAAATAGCTTTACGAGACCCGGTCGCGTCATTAAGTATGCATGGCCCGACCGCAGGCACGATTCTGCGTCCCAAGACTCCGAGACGTTTGCAGAGAGCATGGGACCTTCTAATCTCCCACCAATCTACCGCGGTTCTACTCTTCTACGGTTTCGTGATAACCGAGAAATCGTTTTCACTTGTGAATTTAAACGATAGGATTTACTACAGTTTATATTTTTAACGGATATAACAATGAATAATATTATTATTATTATTACGAATACAATCTTTTCGTGAAATAAAATTAATGCCAATATGCGTTATAATCTTTGTATCTACATTTTTTATTCGCACCGATAAGTTGCTAATAATACATATTTTAATGTGGCGTAATTTTCTATGCGCATATTTTAAAGTGGCATGTTGTTGTGATACTTAAACGCATTTGGTTAATTTGCATTTACGAGCATATTTTCATGTGTGAGAATAAAAATCTGATAATTTAAATGCAAAGTATAATTTTGAAGCATACTTATTTCCTAACTTAAAATTACGCATATTAGTGACTAATTAAATTTAAATATAATGATTTCCAATAATATATATGCGGCTGAAATAGTAATAATAATATTATTATTACTATTAGTAATAATAATTTTAAATAGACTGATTTTGCAACTATTTTTGTAGCTATATAACTAAAAATTCGCTATTAAGAGAAAAATACATATGATTATTTTAAGTAGAGACATCAGCACAATACGAATAAATAAATTTATTCGTAACGCGTAGAAAGTTATAAGAAAATAAATTGATTTTAAAACAAAAATATCTGACGACAGTTTAAAGAAAGTGCAGAATTTCACGCCTATCGCGGTGATCAAACTGTGTCGCGTCGTCTCGTGTCGATCTCATTTGCCACTGTAGGCACCTTTGAAAATCGAATGTGTAGCAGGGGACAACGTTCCAGGAGACTCATGCATAGCGGTAGGTGGGGCGTGTGTTCCCAGCGTAGTGTAGGTAGGTACGTCTTAACCTGAGATCAGTCCGGGCATCAGTGATCCCTTCTCTGCCGCAGCATCCGAGTGTGGTAAGGGACGTAGCGCGCAAATCGGAGTGGAAACCGGCATTAAGCATCAAACTCGCTGTCGGCGTATCGTCAATAATCGCGCGGTCTCATTGTAAGTGAACGTTGCATTCCTG
>NW_017256147.1:1591167-1679610 GCF_001594055.1 Mycetomoellerius zeteki
CACACACACACTCGAACTGGCCCTTTAACGACTGAGGCCTGAGGAAGTAACAACACCGCTGCAATCGTCCACGATATTAACTTGATTTTTTCGGAGCAAACTTTCCTGCGATAACTTCGAAGTGGATGATAAATTGTAGAAACGTTATACGAATAATTGAAAAATATACTGTTATATGAGACCACGAAATATCTTGTGGACATTCCCTGTTGACACGTATAGATACGAGTGAGTCGAAGTGAGTCGAAGCAGCTGCTTATTATGATCCATACAAGCGTTTTATAGCTTAAGAATTTTCACACGCAACGTATAGTGTTCTAGGATCTTTTTTCTTCATTTCTAATCGTTGACAATGATTAATTTCTACTTCTATATTAATGATGTATCTCTGCCTGTCTATCGGTCGAACAATGTTACCTTGTGTGATCGTTCTTTCAATTACAAACCATCGTATATAATTTAATTGATTAAAAAAATGTCCATGTACATTGATGCACTATATCTGATAATGCGCGCGCTGTTCGTCGCGTAGTCCGCTATTAATCCGTGTTCCATTCATGAATTGGTCATGGGGAAAGTATCGCGCTCGGTGTTGCTTTCTGGGGCGTTTCACGTTCGATGACCCACAATTTACAGCGCCCGTTTGCCCGTTACTTATCGTCCTTCGCGTATCGCTTATCCGGGGAACATCCAGTATCATTAAACGAAGATATCTCTTTTCTCGACTGGTCGAAACTTACGGCCGATCCTTTATTGACGCGGTCCCCTTCCCTCAGGCTGTTATAAGCGACGTGCTTCAGAGAAAAAAGTGTTACAGACCGGCTTCGAGGATCCTTCACGATTGCCGGCAAGATACTGATCGCGCCACTCTCAGAGGGCAACGCGACAGGTACTCGAGTTCGGTTTTCGATGTTGGACCGGTCTGCCGCCAGAATGCTCATCCTCGGCGAGTCGTGATGACTTTTCGAGGTGTCCTTTGCGTCGTCGCGGTTGTCGGAGATCGTGCTGTGTGGTCTCTTAAAAAAACTTTTTTCAGAGTGTCACAGAACAAAGCGAAAAGACCGCCAGTGCTATTAAGCGACAGGAAAAAGGGAAAAGATAAGACAGAAATGAAAGAAAGTGCACAACCCGAAGAAAGGGTCTCTCTCTCTCTCTCTCTCTCTCTCTCTCTCGTTCTCAGGCTCTTGAAGTGATTTACGCTTCGCCAATGGCACCTTTTGTCTACCAAACTACCTGTCAGCCGTGTTTGATTTTCGCATTATATTATGCGCTCCGCGAATTATATTACGACTGCTGCTGCGACAATAATTCATAGCACTCTGAAGTGACCGACCAAAGACACGTTTTGCTTCTCCTCCTGGCATTAATGTCTCCCGTGGATAGAGGGTACCTATTTTACACCGGAAATCGTTGGTCGTCGTGAGTTTTCCGGCAAGGTACTGCTTACTACGTCGCGTAGATAGTTCATTGGATAACGAAAGTGGCTCGATCGTTGCATCGAGTGAGTATGACGTAGATAATCTCTGGAGAAACTCATGATTTGTGCAGCGATGGATCGATTGATGCTAACGTGATTGGGCAACGACACAAAAATCATTTGCATACTTGTAATTTCGTCTAGATGATGTTTAGGTTTCGAAACGTGTTTTCTAAGAGGAGAACATTTATTTTTCGAGAATCAGAGTACAGTTATATGTATATATAATTATAATAATATAAATAGAAAATAATTACATATCCTTTTGATTTTCTAATAATTTATATTTATAAGACTTGATGATTTATTTTGTTGTCTTTAATCAAATTGTTCTTGTTAGAAATTAACGTTTTATATTTAAATAATGGTTTTGCTGAAGCATGTAAAAATTTAACTAAATGTAGGACTGAAAATAATTTTGTTTGGATCATTCAAATAATTGTGTAGGATGTTCAAACTGATTGCTAGAATGTTAAAACTTTTTTACAGTCATTGATGCTTAAACATTTTACATAATTATTTTGATGATCCGACAAAATTATTTTTAAATCTAACTAAATTTTTAGATACTTCAACAAAATGTTTTCTCGTGCTGTGAGAACGAATAAAATCGCACGATATCTCCCTTAAAAAAGTAAAAATTCTTAAAGTATGTCGTGCATGCGATACAAGGAGGTGTCTCATAACATGATCGAAAGCGCGACAACATCCGCTAGCTTGAACAATGGCTCCTATTCTTGCTAAACGCTGTTTTGTAAACAGGAAAAGCGAGCACCGCGAAACCGTAGCGTCGAGTGTATAAACGTGTGTACACGTATAATTAGTTTTCACGCTCGTGCACTGGCACTGAATAGCTTAAAGAGCCGTCGTATAAATGGTCCTGTTACAGGCGGCCTTATCTTATCGAGAGAACGCTGTGTCGCGCGTGATAGCGTCTCTTGCTTCGCTTCGCGTTCCTTGAAATTGCTTCTTTAATCCGCCTCCCTCGTAAATAACGGCCCGCATGAAGGGAGAAACGAGACTTGATGGCATGCATTAGGGTGGAGTCAAGCTTTAATATCGCTTAGATTATATAGGATGTCCTTAGAACCTTCGAGATACTTTATGACAGAGTTTATCCGTTAATTACTGGCTGAGACATTCTTGTGATTATGATCAATTATTTCGATTGACGAAAATGAATGACATACAAATATAGAATAAATCTAAAATAAATAAGATGTTGTAGAGTACCAACTAAAACGTAACAAGAATTTACCTAATCATTCTTCAAACTCTAAATCTTTCTATATTTGTTTTACAAGCAATATCAGCAATATCTAGCACTTCTTTTTTACTAAATAGCTTTAAAGTTTACTTAAATTTACTAAAAACATTTAAATGTATAAAATTCGCTTAAAGAAATGTATGAAACTTACCATGAGAATTACATAATAATTTTTTAAATTTTTGTCAATGGGCAAATCGAAAGATAAGTGTCCATCTTTTTCTTTTATATACCCGTGAGAATCTTCGAATTTGGTGCAGCATAAGAGAGCCTGCCAATAGTTATCAGATCGGGATATCGACACAATTGAAGAGAGAAAGGGGCACCTTATTTTCAGGATCATTGACGTCCTTTTGTAAGTCCGTCGACCCGGCAGTATCCCGTTTTCGGTACCACGCGAGGTGACAGCGCGTTTTATGGGCGACCGGCTGAACGTTCTCACGGGAGGACTTTGTTAAGGAAAAACGTCGTCGGGCCGTCGACCGTCATATAACCGCCGATAAACAGAACGAATGCAATCGATTAACGGGCAGCGGTAGCAGATAAGACTCGGTTTCTATCGGAATCGAAGATGGCACCGACGTCTTTTTTGTGCCGCAAATTAGAACCTGCGAACAACCGGCAGACCATCATAACGAGCGTCTGTAACCTGTAATCTGTAATCCATAACCAGTAATCTGCACGATCGCAATCTGCGGTTGTAAATTAGATTTTCAACAAAACTCTCGCTCCCGTGTAACGACGTGCGAGTGATACTTTACGAGCTCGAACGTATCGCGAATGGAATTCTTCTTTAAGAGCTTAATCCTCGGTAAAATGCTTTCGGCGAATATTTGCGTAGAACGCGATACCACTTTCATATCGACTCAATTGAGTTCTCATTTATGTATCTATACAATTATACATGCAATCTACGTAGCTGCATTCGGTCGATGAAAAAAGCAATGATAATAGATACGCCTATTACCTGAGGAACTCTACACTTGGAGTATTTTACAAGCGTACGAATCTCTTGACAAATTATTTGAAAGAAAGGCTCAAACAGGTTGATGGTATCGAGATTTTAACATCGCGTCGGCCGCGGCGGTAATACTTCCTCGGCTCGCGGGCAAATAAATCGTAACGAACCTGGCCAGTGAGAACGAGGGAGGCCGTCTCTCCTCAGATCGGAGTACAAACAAACCATGTATCTTTATTACAGTAATAACTATAATCTCAGCTCTCTCCGTATAGACCCCTTTCCTCCGTGTATGTTACACACCGCAGTCCCTTTCTTCGTAGCTGCGTAATCAGTTGGCGTCTACCCTTCCTATATATACTGAACGCAGTTCGTTTGAATCGCTTCCATCGATAGACGTGAACTCGGTAGTAGAGTCGGGATACCATTAGATAGTCCCGATGGACTCGCTGATACCGGAAGTTTAATAGCGCGATTAAAAGAAGCCCGTTTTATCTAAGTTTCTAAGTTCGGCGAGTCACATTTTCGCCCATCGTTCTTCTATTTCTTGATTTTTTCTAGAATTGATCTTAGAACGATTAGATACTTCTCTGCGCTTGGATAAAATGTGCTTGAACGTATTCAACTCTCTCCCTTCAAAGTCTCTCTAATTAAGATCCAATTACTTTAAGAGAGAAATTAAATCTCTTGCAAGATATACCGCGCGCATATCTGCCTTTATTACCGCGAAGGCAGGTAACAAAAATAAAGAGACTTTGTTATACGATCACGAAGCATCGAGAATCTAAAGATTGTGTTGTCCTTATGGATCCGCTCGTTAAGACATTCGCGCCTTTTAATGGCCAGGACTATACGTGCAACGCAACGTTTATGGCAAGGGACATTGTACATGGTGCGGAAGCGAGAAGTCCGCTCGTAAAATATGATACGTATCTTCTTATTAGGAGTAAATTGTATCCTCATTACTTCGTGCACTTCTTCTTAGTATATGCCAAGCATTTCTTGGCACACCGGCTTGTTCTTATTTTCCTGTTTAACTCGGGGTGGTACCGACCAATCGGCGGCACACCTGCAACGAGATCCGCGACGATACCGATAACTGTCACGTCGCGATGCATTTGCATGCCGGTCTGCATCGGAATGACATTTGTCTCGAGCATCTCGTACTGATCTATTTACTACGAGAAGTTCGCTCATCTGTCTCGCAATTCCGCATTGTTACAGGTTGGTTTTGTTAAAATGTCTAAAATTTTAGAGCTAGATACAAATTTGAAAATAATTTTATGGGACCGTCAAAATAATTATGTACGACGCTCAAACTGGTTGCTAGAATGTTGAAACTTTTAGCGGCATTGCTCATCATGCTTGAGCTTTCTACGTAATTATTTTATAATAATTAACAAAATTATTACCTAGATGTGTATCTAGCTAGATTTTTAGATACTTCATCAAAATTATTCTTTCCGTGTAGGAATCACCGTTGAATAGAAGCTGCATGATGACACACAGATTAATTAATTATTAGCTATTCATAGATTCAATCAGATTCAATTGCTGATAAGTTTATTAAGTTCTATTTCCTGCGATATAATCTATTATGTGAAAATTTAACGACATGTGTATAATATATAGATCTAAAAATGTTTTGCATGCATTATGCGGGTATTATGTGGGTATTATATTGTGGGGATTTATTATTTTGCAATCAAATTGTGAAATATATTTACGCCATTAAAAGTAATTTAAACGAGGCACATATATAATATTTATTATATATAAATGTTAAACACGGAACTTCGTTTCAATTTTATTGATTTTTATGCAACGTGTGAATGTTAATCTTTGAAGACTATTGCAATGATAATTTTTGATGTAATTAAAATTATTATGCTTCTTACATTCCGTAACTTGTAAATTTGCTCAAAAATATTACGTGATACAAATACGTGGTACGAATATTCCGAGTATTTAACGAGCGCCATTTTAAATAAGATCATAAATTGAAAGCAATATAGTGTTGTCAGATTTTTATCGGACTACGTAATGCAGTACATGATCCTTATGTTATGCAGACTCATACTAGTATTATAGTATCGTAATAAAAGCTTTAGCTAGTTGCCACACACTGAGCGTTTCACTTCCTAAGCGTTAATGATTATAACAAAAACATTATTTTCTCTCACGCATAAACCGACGGTCAATACCATAACTATAATTCACCCAGATCATAATGTCTGCTTTCATCATTGTTTATGCAAATTGAAGAGTTATAGTTGCTGAGAGAAATTAACATCAACTGTTTTGTGAGATGACTTCAAGTAACAATTTTCATTTGTATAGTAATAGCTTCAACATAAATGTCAATGTATTTTGCTTTCAGTCTTCGCGCATGTATACAGCTTGTCTGTTTCAATATATCCTTATTATGATAATTATTATCCTATGTACAAGCGATTAATTTAGAAAATTGGTAACGACAGACTACGAGACTTTAGAAGACTATCACTCTTTCTTCATCCGATTATTATCTTTGGTAGTTTTTTCCCACTCTCGATTGTATATCGGATCATCGTGTCGCGTCTCGTTTGCAGTCTCATCTTTTCTGCGACGAGAAGGTGGATGAGAGACCGTGGTAAGAGCAGCCTTTGGCGGTGCGATTATTCATTGAGACGTTGATTGCGCGCATGACACACATACATACCGGCCCTACCATCAATACCTCCAGCCACCAGTCATCCAGACGAATTTTGGTTCTTACATTTTAAACCTACACGAGTCTTTTAAACCGTGATTGCACGAAGTAATCTCGCAGCGTGTGTTACGCCCTTAACGGTCTCTAAAAATCTCAAATAGCTCATGAATATAAAGTATTCCAATTTGTCTCCCCCGATGACCAACGATCGGTGTGTGGAACATGTTCTATCAATCATCGACTTATATACGCCGATATTACGCGACGCTTAGAATTAAGTCCCCGGCGAATCAATCTTCAGACGGACAAAAGTATCATATTCGCTGATGCGCACGCGATATCTCCGCTTCAGATTTTATTCACGATCGGTACTTGGTACCGATAAATCTCATCTCACGATGTTCCCACATCTCGTCTCCCAGTGTCTCCCTGTTGACTGATAGCGTGCTGTCAAGTTTGCGTTCAACTTGACAGCACGCGCTTGTGCGGCATCAGGGAATTCAATACGACGAACGATTCGATCTTCCGAGTTCCTCAAGGACTGACTCAGAGTATGATGCAGGTCGCAAGAAAATGATTAACAGTTGCCGTTCATTGATATACGATGGACATATATGACGTGGCAACAATTGTCATAAAATTATTACATGTTCTTTTAAAATATGACTTGGTATTTTAAATGGGCTTTAAACATCAATATAACGGAATAATGTTTCAAGATTAATAACTTTTTTAGCACTTACAATTTTTAACTTTTCTATATTGAATATTGGATTTTATACTAATTGTAAGAAAAATTTTTGATTGAAAATGAACGAATCAGAAGAGTCTGATCATATTAATTAGAATTATGATTATCTTAAAATTGTAATACATTCAATATCAAAAAATTCTGATTTGTCCAGAATTCCAATTAATGCAGACACTTTCTGCAATATAGATACCATTTCTACTGATAATTTTTATTAATACGAAAAAAATGCATAGATTTTTTTGTAAAGTATATATGACGTTATACTTGTATAATATCTTTTTCTTATCTTTCAAAGGGTTTACGTATTACATGTCAAAATCATAACTGTATTCTTAGAATAAAATGTAATATTTTATCTCTTTCTTCTCATCCGTCGTTCGCAATATCCGTTGCAATGATTTGACTTCTATCTAATTACTACGTCAATCAAAATTGATCATATCGACAACCGTCCACGTGCATTTTATGTACGTTATGGTTCAATTGACAGGACGTACGTCGCGCGAAACGGAAATCAAACTTTGAATGATAGCGAATCGCGGATTCTCGCGTGGGCGGCCCGCACCGACGATCGACCGCGTCGAGCCATTAATCCTGGCCGGGCTTGCGGCGTGCGGATCGGAGAAACAAACCGCTTGTCCCATAGTGAGATGGTATCAACGTCAAAGCGCGAAAAATGGTCGAACGAATAAATCGCGCGTCGAACCTCACACTGTACAGTTCCTCTCAAATGGCGCCTTGCTTCTCTCGATTGTTCTCTATTGACAATCAATCCTTTCCAACTCCACGGGATGCCATGATATTATAAAGTTCTCTTCTGATAAATTTTCTGGGAAACGGTTTAGCTACATCAATTGCTTTATCATAGTCATATTTATTAGCGCTCTACAATTCATACGATTTTGCTAATTGACTGCAAAAAATTTGATCTTATAATTAATCCTCGTTTTATAATTTGAATCTTTTTTGGCACAAAGGAAAATTCACTCTGGAATTTGTTCGAAATAAAAGAGGGTGGAGTGTGATTTCTCCTACGAAAATAATTAAGAAAACTATTTGGTAATGTAATAGAGGTGTCGAAAAGTAATTCTGAATTTTTCCACATTATTTTAAAGTTTAGAACAGTAAAAGATTTGGACAAAAAGGATTCAGATTGCAGACGGAAAGTTAATCTTTAATTATATAATATATAAAATAATTAGATATATGTCTTTATATATGCGTGGCTTTTTATTTATCATCTTGTTTCGATATTTATTGTCGTTATTTATTCTTCATGTATAGCAATAATTTATATGAATATATCGATGTTGATTCCAGTTATCTGAAGCTTGAACTAGTGTCTGTCGTAAATAGTTAGGCATTCTGAACCTTCGCGGGTTAATTGATTATGTATATACCTAACACTTTCAGCTGTGCAACTGAAAATTAGGTGTTAATTTTGCTCGTTAGATCGCGGTCGAGAGGCATCTCGTCGAATATTCGTGCCGCATTCAGCGGGAATACGCGTGCGTCACGCGGACGAAGATAAATTGTGGAGCTACTCGTCGAGGGTGAAACTTTCAATTAATCGTGCCTTGAATACCGGCGGTGAGTCTCTCTGTCGACAAATCGGCGACCGCGCCATTCGTTTTTTAATCAGTCTTGAGCACCTCGAAAATTTAAATTAACTATACGTCGAACTCGATGACTCGATGAATCATCCTTCGAATTGTTAAATTGTCTGACTTCTTCGTTAAAATTATGCACCCATTTTACGCTTTAACAGCTCGTACAAATGTCTGGCGAATTGCGTACGCAATCTGTCTGCGTGTCCGTTCAAGTTGTTAACGGATCGCCGCCGAAGCATTTCGGTTTACGATCGTTTCAGGAATTCGTGTGTGCCAATCGCATGCATTAAGTGCGACGTGTTAATTCGTAACGCATATATGATCGGCCGTAAGAAAGTAGCATGTGAACCGGCGCAGATAGTTCTGTCATCGCGAATAAAAATTCGGGTCTCGGCAGCCCTCGGAGCTAAGCGATCGTGTTCCTGGTTCGTCGTCCTCTTTCCTTTCGTTCGCCGACAAGCCGTACCGCCGCGAATCTGGGACGATAAAACGAGGCTCGCGTCCCGAAACTCAAACGAGGCGGTGTCGTAAAACGCAGGTTTCAGGAAGGTACGTCGTTACCGCGACGAAGGTCTTCATCGCGAGGTGAGAGGAAGCGCAGAGAATCGTCTCGCTTCGCAGTATCCGTCCGAATAAAAGCATCTCCTCGGCAAAAACTCGGGATATTTTCGATCGAATTAGCTCTCGCATGCACGGTTTACTTTCGCGTGTACGCCCAGATAATTAGCGAGATACAGAAATATTTATGATTATTCGACACGATAACAATGTCCTTTTTATTGATAAGAACGTGAGATAAGAAAATTCGTAATGAAGAATACTTTACGAACGGAGAAAAATTATTGTATTAACTGGAATTCTGATAGAAAATGAACGATTCAAAATTCTGATTAAATCTACTAGAATTTCAGTTCAATCAAATATTTTTCTCCGTGCGGGTATCTAATTAAAGAGATTTCGTGATGCTTCATATTCATATAATCGGTATTTAATGAAAATTTTTTAGAATAAATATGTTACTGCTTTTAGAGAAGACAAACTTTTATTAACACTAAAACTATATTCAAATAATATCTTCAAATAATAATCTTCAAGTAATTATGCAAAGCATATATTGATTTGTAATGGTTTAAGCATTGATAGACCTTATATGAATTTATTTGTGAATTATAGATGTATCTTCAGGCATTTGTCATATAATGATTGAATTTATTTGATTTTTTCTTATTTACAGAATGTTAAAGAGTAAATTAGACGTATCTCTTTCTTTGTATATAACGCCCAAGTTTCTCAAACAGTTCTTCAATCAAATAATCACTATCGAGATACGCCTTTTCGTGCGTCAAGCGACGATTTATCCGAAAGGCTATTCAACCTATTCAACTCTCCTATGCATATATTGTGGACCAGGTGGTCATCCACTCCCACGTACTTGCGGTCCGCGTCATTCTTTCCTCCAAACGTACACGTATCGGTAATTGGCCGATGTTGTAGTCGGCGGAGTCATAACGACACCACCGCGGTTCGAGGTATCGAATCGAACAGACTGCGTTTTCCATAACCGATAAGCGATCGCGCGGTCCACGCGCGCGTGAGAAGATGCGCCGCAGATGCGGAAGCGTCTCGGTAGAGAGCCGCGCGCAACGACGGAACCTAAATACCTATCGCCCGTTAGGCGTGCACGCTCGCGCGCGCGTTTGCACGCTTTGGCGTGTGGAGGCGAGATAAAACGCACGCGGTCCACGTCGAGGTCGCGACGCGTGAGATCGCTGCATGCTGCGGCGAGGAAGAGAAGGTGGAGGAGGAGGTGGCTCGGTGCAACGTTCGTTTGCACGCTCGCACCTGACTCACCTCATCGCGCCGCATACACACGCTCACGCACACGTATACATGCTATATGTGCGCACACGTGTTTACGGTATTTGATCGTCGTTCACTTAGCACGGCCCAGTGACCCGTATAACCTAAGGTCTGCTTATGATCGAAGAGGTTTCCGTGTATCTTTCCCTTAACGGGACGGTACGAGACTCAGTGTTGCATCTTACGAGAATCGTTTCGGTAGTAATAGCCGAGTGGCGTATCGAATCTCTTAACGATATTCAAATCAATGCAAGTAACTTTTTTAGTGCGCGCGCACGTGATTTTTTCCACTTTACACCGACAACTCCGCAGTCGATATTCAGAACCATGTTCATCGCAAAGTGAGAATTTAACATTAAATGGATGGCAAAAGGTCTTGGTTCTTGTAATACTTTCCGCTGTGTGAATATTTATAATCTCACGAGTCTGTAGAATCTTTTGAAAGTTCATTTCGTATGGATACATTGGTTCTATTCAAAATTCTACATTGTATTTTCATTCATGTCAAGCAATGTTGCCAGAGATGTTGCAATTATGGTAAACCAGCAGCTTAAAAAAAATCGCATACAAGTATTTCCAAGAGGATCAAGGGAGAATCATGAAGAAGGGGAGGAAAATACGATGATAACGAGATACTCACTTGCATGTCTCGCTTCTTATGATCTAATGGTTCTTACGGTTACGGAATGTGCGACGTCGGGAGTGAGCCTCCACTAATGTCGATGAATGCAACACTGGCACGATGATTTATACAGCGTTAATTTTGCAATGAGACGCACGTCGCTTTTACACGGCGGTTTAGTTTTTACTTCCCACGTGCTTCACGCGTTGCTCGATAACCGATATACTTTCGATCGATACGAAATGACACGACGACGGTTCTCTTCGCTCTCGAGACAGAGTTTGAAAAATTCGTAATTGGGTTAAGCGTCACGCTCGGGCCACGTCGCACATGAAATATTCGTACGCCCGCTTTAAATACCGGCGGCTTTTAATGCATATAATTCCTGGATGATGATATATTATAATCTTTTTATGGCCTGCGCGAAGTGTGTACATTAGTTAGCGCGTGATTTAACTTTCATTTCCCACGTTTGCCTCCCCGACCGATCGATAACTCAACGTTCGGAGTTGAGAAGTTGCAAAAACGACCGGTACTTGTCTGACACATCGGCATCTAGTAAAAAAAATTAAGTTTCTGTGCCGTAATTATTCTTTTCCGCAAATGAATTTACTACGAATGGACAGTATCCTTTATCCTTTATCATGTTGTGACATCTCTTGCTCTTACTTTTTTAAAAAATGAAATTTTATATTTGCCTTTGAATAATATTTCTATTAGAAAACTGTTTATTAGAAAATAAGAGCATAGCTTGTATTTTATATTTCTTTCGCATTGTCGTCGCGTGCGTTTGGCGAAATCAAACGTTCGAGCGTTTAAGTGGACAAGACGTTGCACGAGACATAAATACCATTCTCTAATCTGTACAATGAACATTCGCGTATCCGTTCTTCGCATATTTACCTAGAAATCGCAACGGTGTGCGTGATTCTCGGGCGCGATCTATGCGTGAGATAAATCGTACGCGATCAAAGGCGATACGCGAAATTCGCTGTCCGCTCCTACATTACCATTCCACAGACAAGCGGTTTGCACACTCGAAGGATCCGCGTGTTGTACAGAGTCGTATGCACGACATTCGATCGGCGGTTCACCTAACGCGGCCCAGTGACCTAAATAAGCCGTGGTTTGCTTATGATCGAAGCGGTTTCCGTTTCTCCTCGGGTCCAATCATGCTCCTTCAAGAGGTCCACCTTCTTTGCAGAGGCGGAGTCCCCTTCCTCCTCACTTCTGATGCTCATGTGTATACAGCTCTTGTCTTATATCTGCAAACATCGGCGAATATTCTGATGCGTTTGTCTTCATTTCATCTCGGACACAATCTTTCATGCGATGTACTTTTAAATAATTTGAATAATATACATCTTAATAATGTGAAGTAAAGGAGACTGTATCTTGGGACACACTAATTATTTTTTTAACAAGATTTTTAACTCTCAATTACTGCTAGTAGTATGAAACTATATCTAAGTTTTAAAGAGTTCTGTTTGAAGTACAAAATGCAAATAAATCTACGCGATTAATACAGAAAGGCTCCAAGTTTTCTTACCTACAATTTAGACCCTCAGTACCAATCAGATTGTAGAATAGCCTGCAAAATTTTCGGTTTGGTCCAAATGATTAATTGTTGCTTTAGTCGAGGATTAATGTTGACTGCTCAGTTATATAAATTTTTTGAAATAATATATCTGAGGGCTGGGTTAAAAACAAAATTAATGTGTTCCCAGATACAACAGGTCTCTCGGTGTCACAAGTCTTTCTTACGATTTGTATTCTTTGCGAGAAGCATGCTGAAACTGCGGAAATCGGTGATTTGAGCAAAAATCACAGGATTTTTTTTTATAAACAAATTATAAGTAATTTTTTAACGTTTGAAATTAATAATGTTCTTTTTATATAAAATTTTGTCTATTTTAGGCTTAATTTTAGACGCAACATCATGGCAAAACTCTTTTTGTTATTTTTGTTCTTTTCTCTTTCTTCTTCTCTCAACATTTTCCCTTGCTTGTCCACTTTCCTTTCCGGTGCATTCTCGTACGGCTGCTGCTGTTAATTATCCTCCATATTTTCCACTCGTTGATGCGTTGTGGTGGGACGATTAGCCATTTATCACGCGCGACGCGCACGTAGAAGCGATCTAATTATCAACAAGATCTTCGATGTGCGCGTCGTCGTTGTAAATTCCCTCTAAGAAACATACTTTGGTTCTCGACGACATGTGTGTGACAGGTGAAACGACCACGACAGATACAAGACCATGACGGAGGGTGACATCGAGCCATCAGAGATCGTATTATAAGTCAGATTATGCAGATGAGACTAATCTTTGATTAGGAAAAAGAAAGGAGAAATCGGTAAATGGAATCGAATTTATCTTCTTCTTCGATCACAATTTTATCGAATCAATTTTTTATTTTGTACAATAGAAAATAATAACCAAGATTGATAGCTATTATATTTAGAATGTCTCGATTTAGATCCAATTTCAGGATCTACGTGCTGCAAATTACAGTTGTCGTTTTTGACAACTTGCTTTATATAAGTTTCCTATTTTTTTCTTGACTTTTTTTCTGTTCACGCGAATGTCTAATTGAGATACATGTTCGTAATATATAATATTTTGGCATTTTGAAGATATTAGGACTGTTACATTTTGCAATCTTTTCATTATAACTGTCCAACGGCAGAAATATATACCGCTAAAATTACCGACGATTAATACTTTGACCAGAGCGAGCATTAAGTCGTCATAAGTCATAAGCAATAATTCCCCGAGCGATACGTCCATCGTTTGTTTGCGAGTTCTGGAGCATGACGGCAAATGTGGCAATACCGAGCGAGAGCACGCGTTCGACATGGACCGATCATTATCAAAGGATCATTTCTGTCGTTTGATCGTTCAGTTACGTCATAATGAAGACTACGATTGCATAACAAAGAATATCGCGAACATTGGTAGAGATCTTCTTGCCGGGAGGAATTGCGTAAGACGTGACTAATCGTGGCGAGTCGTCGATTTGTGTGAGTATAGTATTGTCTTGTTACATCTATTGTACAAACTTATGATCGAAATGGAGCAACATATTCTTGGTAACATATCTACGTATCCCGTGTGTGATATTACTAAGTGATATTGCCATAAATAATTCCCACGTGATTGCGAAGTCAGAGACAGCCACACCAAAGAGTTTTAATTATCCGGCGAATTCGGATGCGCAGCAATCACTCACTGCCTAGCTTTACTAAACACCGACATTTTTACAATACAATAGATAAAGCTATGCGTACTGTTTTTCGAGAATGGACTTGTGTTTTAATGGCTGTTCGGTGCAAATCCGCTTATTGTTACGAGAACCCATTTTTCAATCCGATTTTAGCATTAACAATGCTAGGCAGTATTCGATGTTAATAATATTAAAACAACGTACATACATATGTAGCTATCAGTACTCGGACTAAAATCAGTAACAACATAGTTACTTGGATCTGTAAGACCATTTAATTTACGTTAATTAAAAGGCATTAACTAATTTTACGGAACTAAAATGGCATAAAAAAGAGAATGAATACTAAGTTTATTTTAATAAGAATAATCCAAATTTGCAGATGTAACATAGAGAAAATTGAATCTTTTGACATTTTTGACAGATTTATAATTGATAATAATAGATTTATTATTTGGGTTTAATAGATCCATGAAGCTATAAACGATTACATAGAAATTTCCAAATATATTTTATGCCTCCTAAATATCAGTCTTGAAGGAAAAGTTGCGGATTTGAGAGATAATACAAGATAATTGTTCCAGTGTAAATTATGTCTTCGTTCCTTTTAAGACCGGTTATGTTTTAAAGCATCATTTTATGTATATGATATTTTATGTATATCTTGCCTGCGATTCATTCGATAACTCGTTAAAAAGAAAAAAAAACACTGAAGCGATTGCAGTTGAAAGATAGAGTAACAATAATTAACAACATCGTTTCACTGCTTTATCACTTTTATTTCCGAAATTAATATCAAAATGACAAACACGAAGTAAAAAAGAGATTTTTAAATGATCTAAATATTTGAAATATATACTTTTATGTTCTGAAAAGTTTATTAAAATCAGTTTTTATTAATAACTTACATATAGAATATGTAATTTGTCTCTCTAACTGAATTAAAAAATTTTCTATTAAGTTGCTGATCTTTAATTACTTATATCAATAACGTTTTACGAACCGAAATTAATATAACTGGGTTCAATTTTTTAAAATTGCAGGTACTATCGTGGCTTTGCAAGAAAGGCGAAGATATTCTGTCGAAGCACGCACAACATACAGCGACGAACTTGACGTCGGCACGTCTTCACGAGCGAGAATTCGAGAAGTTTTACTTCACGTCGATGGTGAGTAACGTTGATTGTCCCATAGCAGTTAATGGAATCGAAAGGGGAGCTCCAAGAGGAATCGAGTCGCTCTCCTAAGAGAAGATTTCACTTTTTTCGCGACCCATTGAGCCGCCCGTCACGCTTCGATGCGAAAGAAATTCCGTCGCGAAGGACTCGAAAGGTGGCTGCAATAAGTGCGAGATAATAAAAGATTCCTTTGTGACAGGCGGACTGTTGCAAAGACCCCTGCCAAGTGTGCACACACTTCCCCCTTTTTTTATTTATCTGCCAGCGGAATGAAGAAATAACACGGAAGGAATCGTGACGACGCCGAAAAAGAGGAAGGCGAAAATGATTATTCCTTTCGCACCTGTAGACTTAATATGGTCAGAAAGCGCGTTCTTGCAAAGTGCAGAATAGAGAACGGTGCAAAACGATGAAGATATTCACTTTAACTATGCATTCGTTCCCGCAGAATGTTTGTGCAAATTAAAATCACAGGATTAAGGACAAGATTCGCTTGAACGCATTTATTTCTAGTCGGTTATTTCGCGAAAGTACCTATATTTTTTGAGATGGCTCTTTATGTGATATGTCCCGTGATTCATTTACATTAATTATCATTGTTATTAATTATCATTGCGTAACATAGATCGCAGAATTTCTAGCAATTTATCAAAGCAAGCAATCAGCAGAAAGACACGCATTGTGTGCCACAGTTTGTTGTTTAGAATACTAAAGTAATAAAAGAATTTGTTATATTATTTCTTTCACTTGACATTTTCTAAAATAGAAGAATAATTTTATAAATATATCTTTTTTATACTGATTATTTTTAAATATTAAGTTGGTTTTTCATTTGTTTCAAATTAATATCTCATGCATTACCCACACAATAATATAGTGATCTGTTGCACACACAATATGCAGCAGATCACTATATTATCTACTTGACTATAAATCTAACATTTTCTTCTCAGTCGATAACAGATTCCTCTTTATATTTCTTTATTATTTACTTAATATTAAACGTATATTTACTTTTTTATAAATATTTATCTTTTTACATTTTGAAATAATTTATTAATTATATAAAATAGTCTGAGACTTTTAATTGCAACAGTTACCAATGAATCGCTTTAAATCGTTAGAGCTCTCTCTATGATCGGTAAGTCGATCGGCTAATCTCGTGGCGCCGCCTGCTGGGATTTCCTTTGAATGTTTCGCTAACCGACAAATCTTCATAACCGACTAAGCGTCGTGCGAAAATTAAAATAGGAGAAAAGGCAAGTGCATGTAACAGCGATAATTATTTTTTTCTTGACATCTGCTGCTTAGTTAATCTGCTGAATCCCGCTGATAGTCTAATGAGTTTGATCGTGGTCATTAATTTAAAGTAACAGAGGCTGCTTTTCTAAATAAGTTCCGCAATTAAAGTCGTACATTTACTACTTGGTAAGATAAATGATGGAGAGTCGATTAAGATTCTATACAGCGAGTGAAACTTGAATATCCACTACTAAGTACATACCAATGTCTTTTCTTATCAATTAATGTCGCGGTAGCACGGATTCTTATTTCCGTCCTCTGATAACGGATTTATTGCGATCTTGATCTTTGAATTGACTGTTTCCCAAATGATTTCTCAAAATTTTTCCACAGTCGTCGATATTGTATAGTTTCTTAAACATTTTTTAATTTTTTATCAGAGAAGGCCGTTAATTAAATTGATAAATTCTTTTCTGTTTACAAAATCTTTATATATTAATTACTTGTAAAAATTAAAAATAATTAACTTTTTAATTTTCTCGTAATTGTAATTTTGTTTAGAGGTAACTTAAAGTGAAAGTACATGTTTGACGTAGAGAATAATCGCATCGCATGTAAATTTGAAAATATTCGAAAGATATTAAAAGAGACGTGACCAGACAGGACAAGCATTTTCATCCATAGGAGCTTAATTAAACGCGATTACGTGAAATTCGGAATAGCAATCAAACGAGTCGAATGATTATAAATGTTACGCTTTCAGTTTTATACCATGAGTCACACAACTTAGTGCGATAATAACACGTTGGCCCTCGGTGGGTCCATGTCGTAGAAAATTTATTGCGAAAGAAATTGGCGTTCCACGGGCGTTTTTCCTTTTTTACGAAAGACTAAACTTTCTCTCGGCGGTAATGCCGAAGTATTACGCGTAGTATAGACAGTTTCAGGGCGCAATAAAGGCCCATCGATGATCCGACAGACAGTTGTTACTTAATTAATCAGTCTCACAGCGAAACGTCGGGTGAACGATCAACCAGATATAAAAGCCGGTCGGCCGACGGTGCAACGGTTGGTCGTGCGTGGACGTTAATTAATCACGGTGCACCCACTTCAATTATCCGTTTCATGCAGGATGCGCTCGAGCGCGTGGGTCATTATCCAAAAACGTACCCATCTCTTGTACCCTCCCCCTTTTTTTCTTTTCTTTTATCTCTTACACGGCCCAATAACCCCCATTGCTACCCACACGCTGTCATAATTGTCACCGATTATTGCCGCGATGGTCGAAAAGTGCATTATTTGGGTCATCTTGACGGAACTGGAACGGAGTTATTGGCGATTTATTATTAAATGATTAGCGCGCGTTTCAATCCTGCACGACGAGCGAGCGGTATATGGAGCATCGAGTAATTACACGACACTGCTCAACGGCTGGTGCATCAATTGAAGCCGCTGTAAATTTTATAATAGCGATGCGCCCATCTAATTATTTGGAAAAGACTTGATATCGCTGCACAGTGTCTTTGGGAATTAATATTTGATATGACCAATTTTATATAACGTTACGAAAGACTTAGATTAAGATAATCGAGATATATTTCGTGACAGCGATCGCCTCGATTTTTTTCGCGAATATTTTCTATCTACGAGTATTGTGTAAATATTGGCGACTGCAGATAGGCTAGCGTATAATGCAGTTGCTGATAAGAATGCAAAAATTATCGCAGACCTCGAGTGAGGTAAGCGACGAAAACTAGTTAGAACTGCGATCAAAGTACAAAACGTTGTTAACACGATAGTGGGACAGGATAATGTCGAAGGACTGCCAAGGAGGAGTACTCGTAACAATGTAGACGGTCGTTCTCGTAACCCAATTACATGGGGCACCGCCAGCGGAAAAGGCGAGGAAGTCACGCCAAGAATAAGAACGAAGCATTATGTCGGCACTTATAATGGCGACAATCGCAACTCGTGAAATCATGGTCGATCCTGCTTCTAGGAAAGAAATTCCATCGAGTTTAGAAACCGCCGCCGCGCCATTGCTTCGCGAATCGCGTCATGATCGCTCGCGATTGTTGCGAGCGTGTCTGAATACTCGGCATTGAGTGTAACGTACTCTGAGGAATTTGGTAATGATCGATCGATCGTGAAAGGAGCAACAGTCGCGCGACCGAAATGCAGCTCAGTGCATACGAAAACGGAATCTTACTCGCGACACTATTAAGCGACTGGATTAATGCTTTTTTTCACCAATAACTAATTACGCAAAAAACAATGTCCCAAATACGAACATAAAACGTCTTGAAGATGTCATCAAGATGTTTTTCAGATATCATGTCATAAATTTGTAAGGAATTATTTCTTCATTAAAATTAACATGTTAAATTAACACATTTTATGCATTTATCATAGCATTTATGTTTTAAAAAACATTATTCTTGTGTTAGTTGTTCACTAACTCATGAATTGTATTGTTTTAACACTAAAAAATATTGAACATCATTTTAATACAAAATATTGAAATAAGTCAATCACATTATGTTAAACTAACACTCGGATATGTTAAAAATTCAACACAAAATTTTAACAAGAACTTGAATGGACTATTTCTAACACAAATACTAAATTTTTTTTACTATATTTTACTTATCTTTACGAACAGGATGCAATTTTGTAATCATATAATATCTAGTTAATCAATCATACTGTTTATTTTATAAAATAATAATTACATTCAACAACGCGTTTTAATGATTTGATAATGTCAATGCAAATCATCTGTCGTTTTATGTTTACTTCAAAATATAGTAATTACATTAATATCTGAGAGAGGAACGATTACAACGTTACATCCGGTCAATGTGCTCTTCGATACCACTAGTGTTAAGCGCGTGTCACGAATCGCGATCGGGAAATCGTTTCAAAATCCAATTGCAAAAGCGCAAATCGGCACAAGGCGGTTATGCTCGTTAATTCACCGTACCTGATGCGCAACTTTCCATCATAATCGTCACGCGATAATCAAGACGACGATGTGCTGACCGCTATCTGATATACCGTATAGACGGAACATCCTTTTCGCAATATTTTACTTTAAGTGTTGTTACAAAAATCCAGACCGTAATTACCGAGCTTCTTAATGTTGACCTCGGTTGAGACCTTAACTTCAAGTCGAGATGATACTGCATACCAGATGGTTAAATAAGTTTAAAAATAAAAAAAATCTTAGGTTAACGGTTTTTAAAATAAAGAAATAAACAAGTTTTGTGTAGGAAATTAGAAAATTATAGGTATTTTTAATCGAGACTTCAATAAATGATCGGAGTCGCATTTTTAAATAAATATAAAATTTTATTATTACTTTATTCAGTTCTTTAAAATAATATTTTTAATTTATTATTCTCGAATTTGTAAATTTTATGTACTATGAAATCTTGTTTTCATCTGAGATAAGATCAAAGCTCTTTCGTACTCGGTTCAATTACTGACGCTTATTCGGTATCAATTCAATCGAGTGTGTTTATTAAGTGCTAAGTAGAACAGTTACGGGGGCGCATGAATTGGTCCCCCAATTTTAGGGTACCTATCGCGCGGAACTGCCTACCACGCCGCGTGAAAGCGTGTAATCGCCTAATCGTGCTCGACCCCACGCGTAACACCCACTTAATGCACGATAGATTTATCTCGGGCAAAAGGAAGACTGTCCTCATCTGAACGCAACATCTGTTGCACGATTAACACCCTATCGTTTAATCGATTTGCAACGCTGCTCTGTTGCAGAAATCGGCAAAAGTTGGTCACAATATTTTCGGCTTTACAACAACTGCAATTTACTTGAAAGTATACTAATATCGCAATATACTGTGCAATATGCTCGTAAAATCGACTTTTAACGACTCGAAGAGACTTTTAAAATAGAACGATAAGCTATATCGCATACATTTTTTGTTGATAAGAGAACAACGAAACAATATATATAATGACACTCTTCTTCATTGTAAATAACAAATAAAGTATGGTCAAGACTTATTTTTGTTTTCAATTTATATACTATAACAATTTATATACTATAACTATTATTCAATTTATATACTATAACAATGAGCTCATAAACGGTATTTTTGTATTATGAGGATTCGTTTAGCTGGAATTCTTCTGTTCAGTCGAATTTTTTTTCTATGCGAGTTATGTAATATTATGTGAATATTTTATTTCTCTTTTCAACAACTATTTTCTCCAAATTTGGTACACTTATAAATCATTTCGTATGACATTCGGAGGGCCATTCTACAATTTCACGCGGCTCCGTAAAAATGGCGATTCAATGTCGTTTGTGAGTTGCCTTTTTCTCATAGCACGCAGTCCTACAGCACAATGGTTGACGTTGCGTTACGCAATATGCGTTTCATACTCTTGTTTCGAAGAAGAAACCGTAAAATGCCCCGCCTTCTTAGTGTTTAATGTAACGGATCACGACAAACCTAATAAACAAGGCCGAGAGACCTTGGAACGTAAGGCGCGATTGTGCGCGAAATTGTGCTTCACATGTAAATTGCGCTATCGTCGTTCCCAATCTATGACATGATAGCTGTTTCTAGGAATATTTATTATCGTTTTTATCGCAATGAATCTTTATTTCGATTTTGATTTTTACGCCAAGGAATTTTTTGCAAAGGTATCACTAAGTAGAATTTGCACTTTTATTTAAGGAATGGTCTTATCGTGACTATGCAAATAACGATAATGAACACAAACAATTATAGTATTCGTTGAAGTTTAACGATACGTTAACGAGTAGTGGGAACAATGCTAAAGCGGTCGATAAAGTATCAATAAAGTTTTACGACCATGCAACCTCTTTGCAGTCTATCGTAAACACTTTCCAGCATTTATCGTAAAGCAATATAATATGTATGTTTTTAGTGTAGAAATTTTTAAAATCGCCTGAATAAATACATTTTATTTATTTATCAAAAATATGGAAAGTACACTTGTGTGTTTAATTTCCCCAGAGATAGTTTCTATTAAGTGTGGGTAAATAGTGAAAGTATTTCTTATTTGTTTATTATTTTTTATTTTTTTTAAATCTGCTAAAATAAAGTAAATATACTACATATATACTGTATCGTGTTTCTAAAGGTAATTGATTAAATATATGATATTTTAACTGATCATACTTATTTTAACTTTACATGGATATTGGAAAGTAGATATGAGTAACTGCCGCTCTAAAATACTACCGTCAAGAATTGTAAAACATGCAATTTATTTAATCCAAGAAAGTATCAGCCCAAAAGAACTTATATTTGAAATATCATTCCGCACGAGCGAGACGCGTTTCTCACACCCATTGGTGCGCAGTTCGATGCCAAGTGGAAGAGAAAGGAAGGCGAAACTGGAGGTGACATCCTGCGAAGGTCATCGTACATACACCTCGAAGCTCACCTTCCGGCGTGAATTAGGAGACGATGAGAGGCAGGTTTCGCTCTACTTCGAGTCGTCGATTAACCCATATTCCCGAGATGCACCGCGTCTTTTTTTTCCTATTGCACCTACGCGGAATCATTTATGCGTAACGCACCTTCTCCATCTCATATCTTCCCAGTGAATGCAGCAGTGAACCCACATGCTGCTCTCGCGCACGCACACGCGTGCGTTTGTGCGTACGAGGAACCCGTGTCGTTGCACCGCGTATTTATCGAATGACAACTCGGCATAGTTTCAGCAGACCCCGTTCGCTAAACGCTTCTTTGCGCTGCAGACAGATTTGTTAGAGTGAATCAGCAAAGCGCTGATGACGGCTAGTATATTCAAGACCGTACGCTCATTCTTGAAGTCTTAACATACGCGAGACGAACGAGCGATGTCAAGGAATTCCGCCATTCACCGTTATGAAATTGTAAATTAAGAACGTACATTCAAATTTAATAATACATGTAACTTAGAAGTGTATCATTGCATAATAGTAAAGAAACTGCGAGCGTATCATCTGTTAAGTAACTGTAATAGGAATTGCGTAAATCATTGACATTGAATATTTTATATTTTCAAGTGGATTATTTTTTTAACTGGTTTTTTAAACTTACAGGTAATTATTTTATGATCTTTGAATGGATATTTATTAAATTGAGCGTTTCAAGTGAATTACTTTTGTCAATTGTTATTATAATTCTTTCTTATAAATCTTTGGATGGTATTCATAGTCTGTTCTTATTTCAAAACTGTCTTAAATAATGTCTTAAGATGCTAAGACGGCCATCTGATCGGTTTGTGGCATTTTAAAATTATATTTAAGATGGTCTTAAATATAAAAACCGATTATGAATATCAAGTCTTTGAATATTTATTAGATTAAACATTTCAATTTTCAAGTGGATTACTTTTATCAGTTGTTATAATTATTTTGTGGTCTTTGAATATTTACTAGACTGAAGAAGCGATTCATTTTGGTCTCATCCAGTCGTTCCGTTACCGTCGAATAAATACATTACAGTTTTACCGTAACATATTTTTTTCATTGATGTTACCGTATATCCGAAGTCAGTCTATCCCTAGTTCGGGAATCTTGAACTGGTCGGCCAGGGCCACGTCACGTACGTGCACTTCATGAAAAACGAAGTGGGTGACCCGTCGTTCGTATCGACATACGTATATATACGTATGCTCGCTCAAACGTGTACTACCTGTACTGCGTAGAAATGAGTGGAAAATGTAACTGTACCTTCGGTTCCTCCTTACACGACGTTATTATTCATGAATTGTCATAAGCCGGATTCCTGAACCGACAAACCGCCGATCCCTCAACCGACATAGTTCTCGTGCTGCGTTTGTCTATTAGCTTGCATAATTTTCTTTTTTGCATATTACCGATGTTCTTTTCTGTTTATTTTTTCTATACTGTTTTTTATACGTTGCAATGTGGCAAATTAATGAACAGTAATGAAACATTTATTTCGCCACTAGCAAAATATAGATATGTATTTCATGTTGTTATTTAATTATCTTTATGATTTATTCAGCTTTGCTTTCATGTATGTTGCGTAACAAGAATAAATACTATTACAAGGCTAAATGCAGATTGTTGGATACAAAAAATCGATTTCAATCATATAATTGATTTGTATAATATATCTACATTTCACATTTAAATCCAGCTGACACTGAATTGTTAGCTTTCTATTATTGAGATAATCGAGATCACTGCCAATCAGTAATATAATCCGTGCATAGAAAACAGTTATTACCGATATGATCGTCGTAAGCGGATCTGAGAGCACGGAGGACGTAGGCTGTATCTGCATTTCTAGTTGGACATTTGCGGCTAGGAGGCGATCGTAATGAGAACGCCAAGCGTTTATGGATTTGTTCAAGGACGTTGAGGTTGCAACCGATGACACGAGTTCATTAGCTCAGAAGAATAATGCGACATTTCGCGTAACAATGTAATGCTTGCGCGTGCATACAATGGTGCATGCTTGCAATGAAAGTGGCTCGTATAATTTAAGTTGCGCGCCTCCGAGAGAATTCTACTTAAGCGGCTTGTTAGTTAGATTAAGGAACGCAAGATAGTGTTATTTTAACAAAAAGGAACTATTACGCCGTACAGCTATTATATTGCTCGCACCGGGTGCCTCCTTTATGAAAATGAAACAATAAGAAATTGCAGGTGTTAATGACTATTCTATTGTCTTCTATAAAAGCGTTTATGCATACTGTTTATCTTTTCAGATATACAAAGTTCCGAAAATAATATTTCTTAAAATTTATTCTGTGAAAAAAGTTCTTCCCGAGTGTGGGTGTGCTTAATATCGAATTTTTATATTAAATTTAGAATTCGTATGAAACACTTGAACTGATTTTCTTTTAAATTTTTTGATATTTTTATCCCACACTGGTGGTTGCATAAGATAAATGAGATATATGAACATATCAATTGATCATATACAGAATGTATACGAAATCCGTTATAATGCGCTGAAATCAATACGTCGCGTATGTACAATGTACAGTTACACGTCTCGGAGTACGTGAGATGGATTTGATGATAATGGTAGATTAATGTGGATACGTTCCTTTTTTTTATTGCCGCATCGGGTGTTACACGTTAATTCACAAGTTCCGACATTTATTATTATTGAAATATCGACCAGATTCCTGTTCCCGTTGTATTATGTCGCACTCATCAACATGATCGATTCAAGGGCAAGACAGGCATTCGGATCAGCTGTACTGGTTTTTTCTCGAATAGCATGAGAGAAAATTAATGAGCCGTAGAGTTGCGTATACTGGGATCAGATATCGTGAAGAAAAATGCGCTCAACGCAGATTAACAGTGATCTTGATGCATCCGTCGCGACATGTTAAGTAGTTGATTATTATAATTAAATGACTAATTCACTTGCGTTGTATGTATTTTTCAATGTTATCTGACGGTTGAACTAGAATTTACGCGAGGTGCATTTTTAATGATTGTCTAAAATTAATTAATCATTAGATTATGTTAAATGAGATTTATTCATTACAACTCGCGGATGAGCGCCGCACGATTATACGAAAACATAAATTTTCTCTTAGCATAATCGTCCATCAGCCCACAAATGAATATACTCATTATCTCCTGTCATACTTTTTGTATAATTATATTTATAGTATCTTTTCTAATTAACTGCTTTAATTTCTCCATCATTAGTATAGATAAATGAGTGATATGATGTTACTTTTCAAGATTTTTTCAAAATTCTATATTTATTGCCAAAATATTAAATCTTTAATATTTATCTAGTAATTATGGTAAAAATCCACACATATCGTGCACTTTTTATTTCAGTAATCTGTATTTATTACTATCATTTTTCAGTATAAATTTATTGATGCCAAAAAAGCGATGAGTGTTTCAATCTCAATTAGGAAGTTAATTTCAATAGGTTAATAAACTTTTTAATGATTTTATTAAAGTCCATCCTGAACTACTTCGTTACTCTCGCCAAACCTCACGATTAGCCTAATATTTTATATTGTAACGAAACGGATATTAGGCACGCTCATTAAGAACAATTATTATTAGCATGGAATTATGATAATTCAGCAGTGTGCGAGCTGGTGATTATTTCTCTGAGCTCGTTATCCGCGCGTACTGATCGCGTACTGTTTGCGTGCGTTTATAATTAATGATGACGTATGCGATCATCAACGGAGAGGATCGTAGGATCACGTGTCAAAATAAATGGGCGGACTGCGCCGAGCAACTAATGAAATCCCGTCTGCACGTGTGTAAACGGATTCGCACGCGACTCGAACAAGAATTCGCTGTACTCAAAATGCATATGTAAATTAGGTATACAAAGATTTTATATCAAACATATAACAATCGATTGGAAATATGTATCGAGAAGAGTTTGCACATTTTTTTCATATACAAGTTAGCACGCAGCCGTGATAAAAACGGTTAGCAGATAAACGGTTTGCTTTCTAAATGCCTTTTATAGATTGAAATGGATCAATCTTTATCACCTGTTTTAAAGTTTGCATTTAAAAATCATGAAAACCATTCCCAAAAGAGAAAGTTCTTTCACAGATGATGAAAAGATGATTGCTTATCAAACTTCGTTCGATTACAGTTCTCTTATATTAGAAGAAATACAACTTTGCGAATTATTATTACAATTATTATTATAGTTGTTTATTCTTCGAAAACGTATGATTTTCCTGTTTTTATAGAGGTATAATCGACGCTAGAAACTAAAGATGATTATAATCACGAATACAAAATACCTCCTTTGCATATCTCTTAAAATAAAATAAAGGTATAAATAAATCTTGAGAATTATTGCGCCGTCGTTTTTATCTTCTCGGATTTTGTTATCATTAGATGAGTTCAAGAAACTTGGTACCACGTGAATAAATTCGTATAAAGTATACACAGAGAGATCAAGAGAAATATCTTTCGAGCTCTCTAAATTGTGTGAGGAAGCATTAGCGCGCTATCTTCTCCCTTTGACGTGCGGTTAGCCAAGAATAAAAATCCGAAAGATAGGTGACGGTCCAATGATGACGGTCTACAGTAATGTGCACCTCAAAGTGAAACTTTACCGGACGTAAACTCACAAACGGAAAACGATATGCGCAGGTCCGATATGGTTTTCGCAAAGGCAAACTGCGTCCATTAATGAAACATGCGGGTCGCTTTCTTTGATATTGAAGTCTGACTGTACAATATGTATCCGAAACAAACATGCCATAATTATCGGAAAATTATGGAAATACCGTTATAAATGTAAATTTTTTTATGATTCTTTTAAATCCACACTTCCTCTTCAGAGGTGCTAAAGGACTTACGGGTTATCGTCGCGTCGTGATCCATTGTTAATGCCACTGTTTCGTGAACCTTGCCATTCACTTCAGGGAGAGGTTGGAACTGTATCAGTGCGCTCCTCGTCCTGATGAAGTGAACGGCAACATGGAACATTGGCATTAGCAATGAATCACGACACGACAATAACTCGCGAACCCTTTGGAACCTCTGAAGAAAATACCCGTGAAAGTCAAAAGTATTACACACTCCCTCTGTTACTTAAGCAAAATATAAAAATATATAGCTAGAGAAATTAGTCATAGCCTAACATTTCATTCATTTTTTGTATAAGAAGGAAAAATATTGTATTAAGGTTTCTGACCAATCGCCATCTTTAGATTGATGATGTTAGAAGAGAGAAAATACGTATGAAAATTATTGCAAAATATTAAATTAGAAATATTTTTTGACAAAACAATATTTGCATTTAATAAACTACACTTGTAAAATATATTTCGAACTCACCTTTTATTTCGGAATAAAAGAAAATCATGTTTATCTTAAATTCGACAGCTGTCATACACAGCTTGTTACGCGTTTTCTGGCATAATTTAATTTCAAATATATGATTATTCACTGATAAATAAGGGAACATAAGAGGAGTTTTATAAATTTATTCTATCGATTGCAAATGTCGTTTTATTAAAAAATACTCGCATTTCAATATAGTTTACAAGAATTTTCTTTATGTATTTTTCTCACTTCTGACGTCATAATTCATTGCTGCAGCGAGCAGGCAAAAGTTTTAAGCCTTAAGTAGTATTGCATTAAAATAATGTATTAATATTTTCTGTAATCTGATTGATTCCAATAAATTTGATACTTTTTTTTTTAGAGAATGACCTAAATGAATTCTGGATGTCTAGAATTGTATCAATCAGAGAGCATAGTTTTTTATTTTTCATTTGTGAAAAACTGAGTTGTACAATTTTGAACTGATCGTGATCTAAAGCAGTGCCGTTGGCGTTGCTCCCAAACACTTATATTTTCTAAGAATACCGTCTCAACAAATAATATCTTCGTACGACTCCCCCGCATTATCCTTCACTGCCCGAAGGTCCCGGGTCTTTTCCGGGCCCCTCCCAGTCTGGTATTAATTTTCGATAATTCCTAATAATTCTCGGTCGTGCGTGTGCGGTATCGCGGTCATAACCGGTCCGCGATCCGAGGTGATTTCCGAAAGGAAAAGGCATTCCAAGCCGCGAGTGCTGGCAATTGGTCCCTGCCGATTGGAGGACGTCAGCGGTGGGTCGTCGACACACGCGCATTCGCGCGTACATGAACACGTGTGTACACGCATCGCACACGAAAGGAGGCATGAAACAAGCGCGGCGTGGCGTACGGTGGCGAGAGATCCGAGCACCGCGCCGGTGAGAGTTTAGACGCGAGGCGCGCGGCTCGAATGGAATGGCGGAATGGAACGGAATGGAAGCTTGCGCCTGTGTATGTATCTCTCGTTGCTCGTGTAGTGCCGCGTGTACACACGTGTCTGTGCGATAGTGCCACTCGTACGTGTATGTGTGTGCACGCGGCATGCCGTATCGCGTACACCGTGCCGGCTGTATGGGATTAGGTACCGGCGCAGTAGGCCAACGGCGCTCGACGCCTGTGCGTCTCTTTTTCCGCTCGCGCGTGTTCGACCTACGCTAAGTCGGCGGTGAACCACCGCTCATCGTCAGTGATCGATCGAGGTGAAAATCGAGGAAAAAAAAGGAATAGAATCCCCTGGGTGTGCGAAAATTGGAATGCATGGATAGACTTTCTCCTCCGAAGACGTTACCTTGATTTGCCTTCAACTCCAAAACGTAAAATATAAAACAAAAAAAAGAAACGATATTACAATTGATGAAAAAGTGACACGTTTTAGTCACGAAGCTCTTATATGAGTGCTGCGATTGATGATGGTGTCAATTTAAACTGTTGTTTGTGAGTTTTATTTTACGTGAAGATTTTATTTTCCCTCGATTTTTTTTCGTTGATGTTCAATCTTATTTCCTATTAGAATTGCGTTTATAATTAACTTCGTTTGTAAGATACAATTGATGTGTCGTGTGTAATGTAATATGATTTTTCACTATGGCGCTCCGATGTTGTTCCAAGCGTTGTGAGAGATCTAACGAGCACTAATTACTGTAATGTAATAAGCTCGTTACGCGCGACACAGCACGCGCTGTCCCTTTTGATCTCTTTCGCACGATGCTCATGCTCGAAGATCGATCGCGTGACGTTGATTTTCGCAAGGATAAATTGCCTTACACACAACGGAGCTTATTACATTTAGAACCCTTGCCTTAATTGTGTTAGTCGAAATATATTTCTCTTGAACTTTGCGCAAAGCAATACTGGAGTGAGCGACGTACGTCGCGAAAAACAAAATACATGAAAACACTTTGAAATTTGGAAAAGCGAGTTGTTGTCGAAGAATAATAATAAATTCCCAAGAGAGATCCTCAAGGTAGTCTTCTTTATCGCGAGAAATTTTATTTCTGTTGATGAAGGCTTCTGTGTTAATTGTAAAGAACGAAGACCATTATTTCATGATTTATGTCTGAAAAAGCACCTGTGTTTTTTTTCTGGTGCACAGCTCGACATGGCACGAATGCTAATGGAAAATTGCATTCGAACGTATATTTTATTCTGGATGCATCCGCAAGTATAACGGAAAAGTTGAATATTTAATGAATATCTTTTTTAAAAAATCTGGAGATGTGCAACCTTCGCAATCGTTATTCACAATCGTTTACTGCGAAACGAAAATCTTCGTTTCGCAGTAAACGATTGTAAATAATAAGGATACATACGATCCTTTTTAATTACGTCATTTCTTTATTCACGATTCTTAGCTTATTCCTTTAAATATTAAAATTTATATATAAAATATATTACACGCCAAAAGCGCTTGTTAATTATTGTTACTATCCTAGTCTCAGTCTCTTGAATAAATCTGTACGCTATTCGTCCAAAAAGACGACTGAGTTACACAGTAATAGAAATGACATTGAAAGGAAAATTGCTTTCTTCCCAACTAATTATACGGAAGATCGCTCAAACATTCGACCGACACGAGACGTCACACGCCGAGACGTTAATTAATAGCCAACTGGCACACGCCGTCCAACTCTGACGTTCGAAGCTTGAAAGAGGGATCAAGGAAAAGCATCGCATAAGAATTTCCAGAAGGTCCATCATAAATAATAATTGTCACGGACATCATAAATGTGACACGATTTCGCACTTCTGTGTGTACTTGCGGACGGATTTCTCGCGAAACGGTGCGCAGATATATTTTGGCAAACTACGAGATGAACACCTATCCGTTTCCGAGGAAAGGAGAGATAAAACATGAGAGATCCCGAAGAGCTGACGATTTTTCTAGCTGAAAGAAGGAAATTTACACGTTTCGTTTCGTGGTAAAACGCGCGTTGCAGCGCGACAATGACGTGCGACGCCTAGTTATTTCGGATGTATATCAGCGAAGAGGATAGTGGGGACGACGGCGGCTGCCGTCTGATCTCCGTACGTCAGTGCGTCGACGTCAACGAAGCGCGCGAGACGTCGCGGCGATCAGAAGAGCGAGTAAACGACGACAACGACGACGTGGGGCGTCGCGAGAGCGACGACGGCGCGACGACGCTGGAGATCGACAAACTAATCGTGCCATCAGGCATCCAAAGAAAAGTCGATGATTTCAAATCACCGCCGAAGAGACCATCGCGAGAATTTCGCAAGAATCAGTCCTTGAAGGGTCCCTCGCGAATCGTTCATGATGTGCACGCTTTTAAGGGATCTCGAAGCGCGAGTTTTGTCTTGAGTCAAGAGGTTCACGGTACGACGTCTGAAACTCTGGAGATTATCAATGGAAGAAACACCGTGGAGGAGGATGGACATACGACGGTAGTGAATCCGCAGTATCGCGACACGTTGACACGCTCTATCCAAGTGTCCTCCAGGATCGAGGCACGAAGACGCATCTTGAGGAGAAGCGTCTCCGCGCCTGGAACCGGTGAGCAGATTCCCGTGGATGATTCCTCGAGAAACCAAAGCGACGAGGCAACGAAGTATACCAAAGAGCGCACTTGCGTCGAAAATTCGTCTTTAAAAGGAAGTGTGCCCCCTTCATCGAATCACGACGTCACCGACAGCGTTCAAGCAATAAGATATCGTTCGAAGATTGAATCACGGTCGGGTAGATCGCAGGAATTTGCGACGAAAACGGAGCAGTTGATCGCTAGGCGGATCGTGCCACAGATCGATCTCGCACGGCGTACGAGAGCCTCGTCCTTCGTGATTGAACGAAAGAGACATCGACTAGGTTCGAGAGCATTCTCGAGATCCACCGAGGACCTGTCGCAGTGCACGATAACGAGCGACGCGAGTGCCGATGGAATGCGGAACTGCGGCAGTACTGTGGCGGGTGTTGATGAGGAGGGAGGTTGCATTTTGCTCGGGATGCGATTTCTTGAAGACGCACCCCAAATCGGTATGGTGTCTCGGCAGGACGGTAGATGCACCAGAAGAGATCGCGAGCGAGCGAGGATTTTGAGACGCAGGAGAGTCAACGGCAGGTCGGCTTCGGTGCCCAGATCGAACGTGAGTGGATTTTTTTGAGACTTGAATTTTAAGCATCTATTAATTTTAATAACGAGTTATCTGCGATGAAAATATTTATTTTCTTAAACTCTGTCTACGATTAATGCAAATAAATATGGATATAGAGATGTAGTGAAACAAATAGAAAATAATTATGATGCACAATATATAAACATGTATCGTAATATTCATGATTATAATTTCTTTTATCTGCAGATAAATTATTTTATTGTATTACTTTATTACTGAACTGACATCTGTCAGTTTTCAATTTCTTGTATCAGATATTTAACTGATTTTTTATATTCTTTTATAAAGAGGTATTGTATATATTTTTAATTATTTTATTTAATTAAATAACCTAACAGTTTAACGATAAAGTAAAAATCACGTTACTTACGCATATCTTCGATACATTGATATATTATTTTTGCGCGGTCTATGTAGCAGGTAGTAATTATTAGCAAATTACAGACGTAAATACTTAAAACCCGTTTTACCAGTTCATAATTTATAATAATCCGCTGCGAATAATCCGGAAACGCTCGCCGGTTTTGGATAAAAAGAAGATAACAATTTTCATGGGATAAACGTTTGTGATAGAGCGACTCGTCCGATGATGAAATATTGTCGCTGGTACACGCAGGTCGGTGATGTATTTCACAAACGCGAGAGTGGCTGACCGCGCACAATTTTCAACAGCCGTTGCATTCTGTATGACTCGATGAGACGCGGAACTGTCTCCCTGTGTCTATCTTGAATCTGCCTCGGCTGTTGAATGGATGCAAATCGAGATGCATTATTTCCGGCGGGATGCTTCAGGGTTAGGTTTTGTTCCACGCTATTCAGAGCGCGCGTCTTCCACGTGCGAATAAATCGTGCAAGACGATGCCTCGTGCGACAATCGCGCCACGAAGTCGCACTCGTGTAAAGATCGTTCTGCGATCCTCGCATTCTTCTTTAGATGCTGCACCTACACAGGCATGTCGCTGCAGCATTTAGATGCGAGTCGATCTCGTTTGTTATTGCGCAAAGCTCCTTCGGGTATTTGCGTTGGCGAGTGCCTCGACCCGAGCGGGAATTTACCTGGTGCGACTGATAGACGCGCGAACGTTTGCCTCGCGCTCGACACAAACGCGCGTTAGCAACCGGCTTAGAATGTGCACTTGAATTTATGCACGCGGGGTACTCGCTGGACATGTTGCGAGATATTCGCGATCGCGCATCCATTAACCTTTTATATATTTTAACCTTTTCACGTGTCGTGCCGTTCGATCGTGATGGCTGGAACTTCTGGTTAATTTAACGCGTTAATTATTATCGACTTCAGTATTAGCTGATGAATTTTGATTAAAATTTAATCGAGGACAAACTTGTTTCGATTAATTTACTCCATTATGGTCACAAATTATTAACGGTTTTTTAAAGACAAAAATGAAATCGTCGATTATCATTATGAATTTATTTGGCAAGATATTTTTAACCTTTTGTTACGCGTGCGTCAATGTTAAATTTTCATCCTTTGTAACTTAAGTCTTTGAACTTCAATGCGGATTTTTATATTGTTCCGGATTGTATAAAAATTTGAAAAAAATTCTTACATTACTGAAAGTTTTGAAAGTTTTAACAAAGAGTTTTAACTATTATAGAATTGGATTGTAACATAAAAACGAATTTGCTGAAGTAATTATATAATTAATATGAAAATTTAGCTACTCTCTGAAACTTTTAGAGTGAATTTTCATTCTGAAGAGTGAAATCTCACTCTTAAAGATTGAAAATTGAGCCATTCTTTTTCGAGACTCACTCAGTTTTCACTTTTTAAAGTGAGATTCCACTCCAAAGAATTTAGAGAGTAGATCTAAAAATAATTTTGTTGGACTATCAAAATAATTTTATAGAAATCTGACGCATGATGAGTGATGCTGTATAATATTTTGATATTCTAACAACCAGTTCTAACGTCCTACATAATTGTTTTGATGGTCTAGCATTTATTATCTATAATTTTCAGATTCGTATCTAGCAAAAATTTTAGATATTTCAGCATAACCGTTCTTTCCATGAATTTACTTATTATTTACAGATTTAAATTTATATAAAAAAATAAGGTAACCAATATATAAGAACGTTGGCTATCTTGTTTTTTTATTGATTATTTTATTATTATTTAAATTTAAATTTATCTACATCAGAATGCACAATCAAAAAAATGACTGCCTCTAAAATCTAACATTGCTGGCGGAGGGTCAATGCAGTTATTAATGACTATAGTCGTTATCTTGGACCTGGCTTAATAAATAAATCATAACTGAAATCCTTTGTATGGAATTTATAAATTTATTTTACCAAAATCAATCCAAACATATCGATTCGATAATTGTTTCTTATTACGTCGTTTTTTTCGCGTGCACACGATACATTTGTTTACACAAATATATCGTGTTTCACATTCCAATTTCTTTCAGCGAAGCGTTATCCAAGCTTTCGCGCGTGATTCTCGATACTCTTCAGAGCATCAAGAGACGTACGTCAGAGATAACGAATCGTCTTTCGCGAATGCCCGTGTCTGGACTTATGTCGATGTGTTGGCGAGAGCCACGACCCGGAGCTAGAATTTACCTGGTGAGACTGATGCAGCTTCTCACCACACACACATGGCGACGTGTCTCGGATATCGGCTTGACATAATACCTGCTTTACAGGAGACGTGTAGTACGTGTACTTGAGTTCAAGTGCGTGGGTGAATCGCATATTGCGTTGTACTCGCAAACACGTTTAAAGAGCCGCTTGTCGGCCAACGATCGTAGCTCGAAGCAACCGGCCTTAAGTTTATCTGCATTGGCATGCGTCTTATCACAGACGAGTACGCTAATGCTGCTAATAAGGATTGCGCTTGATGCATTATAAAGCGACGCTATCGCCAGTAAAGCATTTAAAAACGAGGCATTTAAAAGCGTATCCCCCGATAATGCATATATTCGCAATACAGTGGAATTCTTCTGCCACTGTATTGAAATGTTCCATAATTCAAATATTTAGGCGCAATAAAATTGTGATAACTATTATCTTTTCCGTTAGTCATAATGCATTCAGCAGACTTAACAGTTGAGCGCTCGTTGTTATTAATGTATTCTTCTAGATCATTCAATCAAATCTTTAGATGTAGAAGAATACACTAATAGTAGCTAACGCTCACTCAGTTGAGTCTGCTGAACGAGTTCAATTCTATTAGGAATGTAAAGAATATTTTCGAGATTATTTTTGTTATCAAGTATATCATGTTATCTATTAATATACTCAAATTCTGATTACGATAATCTTAATTGAAAGTTTATTGCACAACTAACACCTTGTAGTATATATTCTTGTAGTATGTATGTAGTAAAAAAGTTTTAGTTTGTTACAAATTTAAATAATACGTTTTTAACATTGCTTTAACATAACATTTAGGTTTTATTCAACGAAAGATAAGAACAAAAATCAAACACAATAAAATTATTATAATTTAATAACGTGATTTAGTGCAACATAAATATAAATATTTTACACATTTACTTTATTTTATTCTTTCTTTTGTTTAACTATGTATTATTATCATATTCAGCAAAAACAGGTTTTTCAGTCTTGCAAAATTATGCGTGATGTCATTCGGCGATGAGCTGTTTTGCAGAGACTATATTATCCCAATCTAAAAATATGTAAAGTTTGCATTTGATAGAATAGTATAGAATTACACAATGTTTTTCCTGATTTTTGCACAGCACAATGTTTGTTTACGCGTATTGCACGTATGTGCAAAAATTGTGTAAGTCAATATGCATGTTTAATATGAGAGATAAAAATTATTTCATTTTTTCAATATTCAATTATATACAATGGCATTATCCACCACATACTCTTTGTGATTATGTTGAAACAACTCTATTTTTATTTAGTTCTAATCTTATGTGTTGTGCCTACGTTTTTAAAGTAAATATGAAAAATTAATAAAACAGTTTGCAGAGTTTAACGTTTCTCAGTTATTAATAGCACTTTTATTCCATTAAATTAATTTTGTTTTATATTTAGAATTTTGGATTTAGAACCAGTGAACAATATTGATTTTTTTTGTTAGCAATTCTAATTATTGTATAGACAGAATGTTCTATATGCTGATCATCAGTTATATTTAAAAAGTTTTATGGGAGGGGGCTATTTAATATTAATTAATATTAATCTTCTGATTAGCTATGAGGAGCTATTTAATATTAATTTATATGCTATTTAATATGCTATTTAATATTAAACAGCTAGTTAATGTTAATTAATATTAATTAATATTAGTCTTTTGTATAATTAAAAAATTTGTTATGCAAAAATATTCCTGAAAGCTTCTGAAGAATTAATTTGAAATATATAAAATTATTTTGCAATTACATGTATGTATTTTATTGAAGATTTGCTATCCTGTATCAAATGCAGTTCAGTATTCGTACATAAACTGGTAAACAATGTTTAAAATAAAAATCAGCAGTCGAGACTTGCGGCGAATTTATTGAATAAAATACGGTGTTTGGCGAAGCAGAATAATTGCGCTGTATATGTTAAGGTATCAAGTTACTAAACCAGTAAAATGATAATCAATGTGTCTATGCTTATCGTCGTTTATTCTGATATACGTCAGGGTTCTGCGGAACTTTATGCAAATCCGGCCGACAGACCACGTATTTGCGGAATGTTAATCGACCAATGAAGTGGTCTTTCGTGATCGAAGGAAAACAACGCGTTGCTTCTAGGACCGGTCTAACGTTACGATCCAGTTTAAAACCACTTTCAGTTTTTAGAGGAGCCCTTTAGAGAGCCATGGAAAAAATGTTCTCACGTTCACGATCACGACAGCATGGAGTATCACTTTTAAATCGTTTTGCTGGAAATTTTCGACTACATGATATTTATAATGTTGTACTTAATTCGCTACGAATATATACATGATCGTTCTCGAGTAGCACTTAGGATGCGTCCGCATCGATATGACGTAATTATTGATGGCGATCGCATTTAGTGTAGGCTAAAGGCTTCTTCGTTACACTTCTACGACTTCCGACCTTAATATGTCTTTTTACCTTGCACTGTTCTCTTAACCCTCAATCCCAAAGAAAATTAAATTTTCGTAATTGTACGTCGAATATTATATATACGCTTTTACAGTTTTTCTACTTATTCTATCTTCTTTTTCAAACTCGTTTTTTCAGATAAAATACTATTGGAAGCGCGTCAATAATAATAATATCTTGTATAATTTCTTCCATTTGGTTTCTGAGATTTATAATTTCTTCTATTTGAATTTATGTGTCTCACTTCAATGCGTTAGCGTATGTTCTTGCGCGGGAATATCGGCAATGAGAATAATCTCGCATCCGTTCCTGGAGAATAATCTCTCATCCGTGGGTGCATCACAGGATGTCGATAAAGAAAATGTGCTCGGTTTAATGTACTGTAAAGGAGTATGGGAGTATATTAATGTTCAATGCACTCGATGTAATGCTCTTAGGACGAAAATATAAAGTGATGTAACGAATCCTGAATTCGTCGGCTATTCCTACCTGCAATAAACCCAATTGTTTACCTTTTACACAAGCCTGAATTTTTCTTCCGTGGACGGAGCGTCTTGTGGGAATTAACGAAGACAATAGGTTACGTGAATCAGGTTGAAAGGATGATTGATCAGGAGAAAGCTTTTACGCGGATATAGCACGCGATTTTCTTTTTATTTAACAAGTGTTACAGGCCTTATCATATCTTTGATATTATTCAATAAATTGAATTGATATCAGATGAAGAATTTGTCGACACGTTTTGCTAATCGATTGCTTTGACGTTTCCGAAAGAAACCGACTTTCCCTTACCGAACAAGAAGTATATAAACCATCCTCTATTATTTTGTTCTTCTGACATTGTAAAAATTTTATTAACAGACGCACTTTCTTATCAAGAAAAATATGAGACCTCTCTCTCTTCTCTCTTCTTCTCTCTGATTCTGTTCTAGCCTTCATGAGTAATCTATTGTAGCCGTTCGAAAACATTATCCGGTATTAAAGTTATGTCGCAAAAGGATCGTACGATGCAGATATTTTGCTGAACAATATGTGGAGACAGAAGACTGAAAAAAACACGGAACAAAGCGTAAAAGATTGGAAAAAACACGCGTGTCGCGTTACTTCAGCTCAGCGATTTTTTTCAGTTTCTTAGTGTATGGATTTTTCTTTATTGTATGTATAACTCTGTAAGTGTAGCAGAATATTATTAAACATACATCGATGATTTTTTTATAGGATTCAGATTTTTGATAATTTTTTTCGTAATAGAATGTATATAGAATATAAGTCTTCTTATTCCTGCACTAAAACTCTCTCTCTCTCTCTCGCTCGCTTTCGTTAAATAAAAAACATGTACTTATCTCAGTTTAAGTTTTAAAAGTGAATAGTTTAGCTATAAAAACAGACCTTGTATTTTATACGTTTATCTACTTTGTATCATTTATTTATATATAACTTTCACTTTATTCCACGATGCATGTATATGGCGGAGTGCTATTTCTACATTTTTATCATTGGACCGTTACGAGGTTCCATCGAACATATCGAACAACGACCGATAGCAGGAGCGACGAAGCTGACGGTACTGCTGACACTAGGATAGTTTCGAGTAATCGAATCGTTCGCTTCAATCGGCTCACGTATCCGCTTCTACGGTTATACGATCGTTCTTAGCTTCCGCGAATTCATCGACGTGCAACTCCGGAGCGTGTCTATCGAACGGAATAGTGCGAGTCCGACGAAGCATAACAAAGCTTGGTACGCCAGATTAGCACGCACCTGACAACAAGTTTATTTCTGGACTAATTTTTTGAAAGAATTTCTGTGTTGGCAGGTTTCAGGTTTCAGACTCTGAAAAATGCATCTGGAGAAATGCATGTTAAAATTCATCTAGTTTGGCAGCCGAGAACGCGAGATGTATTACGAGGAAAAGTAAATGTCAAACGTTTCAAGTGTCATTTTGTACATTCGCCGGTTTCGACAGCAAACTTACTCGCGAAACTTTCTAATGCCCGTAAAATGGCATTTCAAAGTAATTGTGTAACTGGCTAACTTTAAAAAAATTAAGTTACATATAAAAAATCATTACGTACAACAGTAGTATGTATCCAGTTATGTGTATTGAGTTTCAAGAAATAAATTAAGTGGAACTCTTTGAAGTGGAACTCTTATTACTTTAAATTAAGAGGGAAGAACAAAATTACACAAAGTTTATTATAAACTTCATTTCGAGTTTCAGAGAATTACATAGAATAATTATCTTGTTAAGTAAAAAGATTTTTAAAGCAAGTTCTCCAGATTGCTCCTTTGCTAAGAGAAAAAGATCCGGGCAAATCGCGGTCACCAATCCAGGTTTTACATATTTCCCTCAATACGTATCGATCAATAAAAACTAGAAACACCTTGAATTTTTACTGAATACATTATTGGTAGAAAAACTGAGTAAACGTAGTACCTACTTCAAAATAAAATTATGAAATATTCGTAAATATTACTTTCGAGTTGCGAATTACACTCGGAATTAAGGTAGGATATTCGATGACATTCCTCGGAAATTGTCAAAATCTAATTTTCATATACAAAAAAATAAGGATGTATAGACAGCAATATAATTTTTTAAGAGACATGAATCCGCTCAAAATATCGAGAGATTATTTAAATTTTATTAAATAATGGCAAAGAGCCTAGCACGATGTAGGTGCTCAAATAATTATATATTTATATATTACAAATTTCAAACGTTTCGGTTCTCACAGAACCATCTTCAGTGGACAATAAACTTACAAATTCATCAATTTTCTAAATTCCTACTCGTACAATGCAGTCTTGTCTTATGCGTCAGTTATAGATTACAATTTTTTTGTGACTCCTCTTATTGTCGGATTTTATTTGGAAGTCCATGCTATGCGGAAATAAGTTAGGTGAAACTAACTGTAAGTCAATGTAATCAAAGATTCATGAAGCAGGTAAATAAAATTGAAATTTCATAATCTATATGTCAGTTAATATAAAGGAAATATTAAAGTTAAATATTTGCCATTATTTATTATCCTTATTGAAATTTATAATTCGTTGAGTCTTTGGAAAGTTAAATTTTAATTTATTATTAAAGTTCTGTAATCTGATTTTTAATTGGTATCAGGAACTTTGTTACATTTAAACAACTGCTAACTCATTATTAATTCATTAGATAAGATCGTAAATAATTTTATTCATCAGCAAGGAAGTTTTTATCTGATTAGCTGTAGCAGTTATAATTTCGCGAACTTGCGGAAATTAAATATGTAGAATTATTGATTTCTTCGTAACTTGTTACTTTAATATTCTGCGCACTCAGGGGCGGCGTCTTTAAAACCTAGTGCATGTAATTTTAATTTAATAACAGGCGGAAACATCGATATGTCGCTCGTCGGCTATTATCGATACTATGTATTATTACCTATGGAATGTAATTTCAAATTATGCAACGATACGACTCACGTGATTCATCGCGAGTAAAAATGCGCCCACCGTGAAACCATGTTACATCACTGGGCTGCGTCTTACGCATATATGCAATTGCATTAATTGCAGCTCATTTTGTATGTTAAACGATTTTTTGCGTCAAATTGCTCTTTACATACATGCTGTCGTGCAAATGAGTTTTCAATCTCGGCGAGCTTTTTGAGACCGTATTACTTTTGGCGAATACGTAAGCACTAAGCAAAAATGAATCTTGCGAACTTTTGCGTAACAAGAAACATCGCATTTTTTTTAAGTCGAACGGATAGCTTTATGCCATTCTGCCTCGCGGAAAAATTCGTAATATTTGTCAGTCATGCAACCATGAAGTATAATTATAGTTCCGTTCGTCGAAAGTGTTCTGGATTAAATTTGAAACGCTTCTGAAATTTAATTAAACATTTTTTTTTACATGGAAATATTCATGAACTATGCTAATATTGGCGATTTTTATCTCTATTTTGTAGACTCGTGAGAACGAAGAGAATTTTTTTTTCATCGACAAATGTATGTGTATCTGCTGCGAATTAATTTAACTTCTTCTAGGACTATTCGTAAAATTTGTATTTCAATTTCAGAATATATTTCTGCGACTGTTATAATAGCTGTAGTTTATATTTATAAACACGTTCTGAATTCAAGGTATATAGCTGTAATTATACTATCCCGTTCCGTAACGTTGCAAAGGATTTGCAGATTAATGTGTTGAGTAAACGGGGGTAACGAGCAATCATTCTTCACCGCTGCTGAAGATTCCTTTCGAGTTACCTCCGTACTATATTTGAGGGCTTGCGTACGAGAACAACTATTTGAAGCTAAGGCAGCCGGAATTTTCCTCCCTTGTTTTACCCGTTTCGCGCGCGCGTCAAAGATTCCTTGTCAAAGGTGCGCCGAATAATTTCGAGGGTAAAAGCGGATTCAGCGGACGTCGGGGAGGCGAGGGATTCATCGTCTTTCGTCCATATATTTTTAGCGTTGTGCCTGGTCAACATTCTCCTCCATGTTGCGCCCTCCGTGTATTGCTCCAGCCATTATTCTCTTTCCTCTCAGTCTTCGTCCTCCCTTTTGCGTACCAGCGGCCGCAGCTGTCGTGCAGAATTGCACCCGTTTGCGCGCATTTTAATTGTGCACGTCACCGTTCTATTTCAAGGTATGCAAACGTTCGCACGAGAACGCTTTCGTGGCTGCGATAACGTCGTATGATTAACCGTGAAACGGCGCCAACGCAACCGACGTACTGTTCTTTTGTGGATCATCGTCCAGGCATGAAAGCCGCAAGAAAATATTTTTCCTTAGCCAACGCAGTCTCGTTTTATGCTTCGCCGAAATCTGAGAACATTTTCATAACTCTCATTCATAATATCTCTTTATATATGCGTGGATATATCTTGAGGGTTTTACAACATACTAGAAGAATAATATTTCATTTTCCTATGTATAAAGTTATATGGTATATTGCTTCAGAACGTTTAATATTATCGAATAAAATCGCATGAGAATGTCCAAAGAATTGTTTAGATCTCGGTGTACTTATTACGCTTACGCCCCGCGCAATAGATGGTCATTCCTTGCGTAAACACGCAGGAGACCACAAGTACGCCGTTCGAGCCTTATTAAAATTCATGTTCAATTTGCTTGACCGGTGCAATTGCATAATATATAGGTATCGCTAGGCACGCCGGTTATCCTTCGAAACAATCTCCTCGTAACGGTTTGGCCTTTCGCTTTCGTTCTCCAGGATGGAACGGTCGAAAAAAATCCCCCGTCGATTTTGCGTCTAATTAATAAGACGATCCCGCGGCATTTCTATCACGCGTTCGTCTGTCGCGATAAATATAGCGTGTGCAATTGTGCATGCCGCTAGCGCAGCATCCCGCTAAAATGACGTGGAAAAACGTTTATGAATAATGCCATGCTGTATCTGATTATTTGCAGATGCTCATGGTACAAGCATCTTTGTCGCTTGCATCCCGCTTTATTCCCGCAGCAATTCTTTAACGTCAGGTCAGCTTTGGCGGTCTACAATGTACAGGTTTTTTTTTAGCATGTCTAGAGATCTTTAAAATTTACATATCTGTCCACGTTAGTTATGAGCATATAATTATGAAAACATAAAAATTTCACGTAAACCTTATAGTATTTTATCTAACTAGCAAGAGAATGCCTTCTTGTGGTATCTGACATCATATATTTATGAAATCTCGAACACTTGGATTAATAATTTGCATTGTAAATGTATGCTCGGGGACATTTACGAAATACCAAGGTGAAAGAAAAGCGTTGGCGAAAAAAAAAATTCTTGTATGTATTTCTGTTCCCGATCGGGTGCGCTATGTAGGCGATACTCCATTATCTGCTGATTATCGATAGCATATCCATGATAATTAATGCGCACGAATCGAGTGACATGTCAAACAGGATGTCTGATGCTGATATTATAATATGTAGGACAACAATCGAGAGATTTGTATTACCAAGAAGGAGAGAGAAAGAAGCGTGAAGGCGGTGAACCACAGGAATTTATTCAGACAGTTAAGTCTATCATAATCGGTAACTAAAAAAAGAAGGTATACATTAAGTTCAAGACTAGCATGATTCAATCATTTTCATAAAGCCTGCAAGAAAGAAATAGAATCGAAAGAGCAGGCATTCAAATATTTTGAATAAAAATTGGCATAAAAAAAGTAAAGTATCTTCGTGGATATAGAGTTCATAATAATAAGATTAATAAAGATATTTTGCATAAATTTTTACTTATAAAGAATGGAAAAAAGTTGATTTAATTATTTCAAAACTTGCCGTCGGCAATGTAAATTTTTTACCCTTTGTCTACAATCTGGATCTTTGATCTTCAATGCAGATTTTTATATTGTTCCGCGATTGTACAAAATCTGAAAAAAATTCTTACGTATAAATTCTTACTTATGAAAACATTAACTGTGCCTAAAGTTTAAATTGTCGGCGGAGAGTTTACAAAATATAGACATTAATAGCAAGTGTTAGTATAAACTTCTAATTATATTTATGTATAGTTATGAGTTCATTTATCATTATTACATTTGCAAAAATATTTGAGACTTTTATTCTCAATATAACGTTTATAAACGTACTACTTTCATTTATACATATTCTTTGCAAACTCTTTGTAAACTATTTATATGTATATAAGCATATAAGATAGTAATTTATAGTGAAAACTCAATAGATGTGATTAAAATTATCATATACAAATAAATCGATTTCACCGTAACCTCCTGTGACATGTATAATTTATACATATTAAGATTATAGGAGGAAAAGATCACAAATGCCGCTGAGATGAAAGCTTAAACGCTTAAAACGAAATAGTATAATTCATCAGCGGTAATTTACGTGAACACCTTTCTGACCATAATAATTTTGATTGTTTCTCTCACCGTATTCTGGTATTTAGCACAGTAAAAATGTATTCTCTCTCGCATGCCTACGTGGACAGTACAGAATGGCTCTCGACCATCAATCATCCCATTTTCCTGGAGGAGCTCTCACATCTCATATGTATATACGATGCGTTCTCGGTGCAACAAACTGCATACAGTAATAAATGTACCCACTGCGAATACACGGCGTGTATTAGCGTGCGAGCCCGTACTTATTTGCGTGACAAAGCGTGATATTCAGACATCGGCGTGTCCGCAATACGCTGTGCCGTTAGCTATTATTCGTGTCACATGGACGGGCTAGGCATGGCGACGCTCCCGGAGCTGAGGCCCTCGATATCGATATGTCACACCGCAGACGTACGCGAAGGCCTCCTGGAGCGATTCGTTTTCGAATGCACGCCACTGCTGGTGGAAAAAAATATACATCACGATAAAGTAATAACGTGACGGGCGATGAGTCCTTTTCCCTTTCGAAATCGGCATCCACATGTTTATGATGATACGCACCATTTGGCGTGTTACGGGCAATTTGGCACTCGTTGAAAGTTCATTGACCGATCCACAGGTAGAGTACAGATAGACCTCTCTGACTTTTAAAGAGCGCAATAAAAGGAAAAAAGTATTTCGATCTACTTGGAAAGATGTAGATATAGATGAATATGATGACGGAAAATTGCATCAAGGCTAAAGACTCACGTTCCAGAGAAAGCGTAATTGGATATAAGAGTAACTACTTCCTTTGATGATTAGGCGAGTTATAGGTAGATTGAGATGGAAGTGAGTGGAAGCGGAACGGCTTTTAATGTAAAATTCGAATTCCTCCCCCCTTTCCCTTCACCCACGGTCATCATAGGCGCAAATTCAGCACCGTACGTCGTTTAGTTGATGGATACGAGGTAATCGCTGTACTTGAACTCTGCGTGCACTCGGCGGACGCTTTTGATTTCGATATACTAAGCGGTAACTACTCACCCGCCACGACATTCGTAGAGCATTATCTCTCCGAGGCTGAGAATTCCGTAGTGTAGAGTATGGGCGCGGTCATTGCGGTAGGATCTTTTTTTACCTGATGAAGCTCGTTAAACCGAGCTCCATCAGAGACGGATTACAGGCTGCTTCGCGCTAGACAATTAAGTCGGGGCGAGCTGATTGTATCCCACGCTCGCGCGCCACGTTCGTATCCTTTTTTCCCCTCCGCGAATCACCAACGGATAGATCGCACTGTAATGCAATCAGCAGTTTGCGCACCGGTCCGCCCGAGTCATTGCGTTCGTGATCAATTACATCAGAGACGCTTATGTAAACGTCAATACTCTCGCCTTGCGCTCTCAGCAACATTGTGCGAGTATGGATTCCTTTGATACTCGCGATTGAATCGAGACCGATTACATTCGATCCGTACCAAATTGATCAAACAACCTCGAATAATTCCGTTAATACTTATCCTAATCGCGATCTGCTAGCGCAGTTTGTAATCACTCTTGATTAAATTAAGTAAAAAGCGAAAGGAAGTTCTTCCAAAATATTAAAGCTGAAATTAAAAATTCTCTCTCGTTGAACGATAATTTATAACTGAAGTTTCTAAAATTACTTAATATCGACAGGTATACGTATAGATATATGTATAGGTATATTTATATATACATATACAGGATGTCTCTGAAATTCAAATCAATCCAAGCGAATTAAAATACCACAGCAAGAAAGTTTTCGAAACAATAGGTTTAAAAATGATTTGCCATTTTTTATTCGAGCAGTAGTTTTTCAGATGTAAAGGTTTAAAACTGGCCAATTACAAATTACGATTAGACGATTAGACTGCTTGTCCATGAGTCGCTACGCGCGATTATTATCGATGCGCGACTCACGGATAGACAGTCATTTAACCGTAATTAATTTGTAATTGGCCAGTTTTAAACTTTTATATCTTAAAAACTGCTTGGAACGAAAAATGACGAATCCTCTTTAAACTTTTTTTTTTAGAACTTTCTTGTAGTATTTTGATTTGCGAATTTTAGGACATTTTGTATATAATTTCGTTAAAGTTTTTGAACACAGTTTAAATAAAATTGTATGTTACATAATTGAAATTCAAAGGGGATCGTGACATTATTAGGTGCGACATTTTGTAATCTAAATGACAACATGGACAGGATATTCGTTTAACTGACGCGAATATTTCGAATATTTCGCGATGCAAAGAAAATTGAATTAGTCGTCATTTCTGGGGATAATCTAATCTTGACATTCGCTGAAATGATTCAATCTGTTGGTGGTACGCTCGTGCATGGAAATTTATCATATACATTATAACTCTTATCATTGTATCTAATATATACGTTGCCTCGTAATAATGCATATATATTCGATCGCAACACCATCTTATACGTTATAGTCAGATAGAATCTTCAGTTTACACAAGCTAAATGCATGTGGATTAAGATATCAACCTTCATTTAAAAAAGCTCGAGTCGGTAAATTATTCTCACGAATGAGTGGATATATGGACGAGATATATTGATGTAAAATCCTCGTGTCTAGAAGCTATCAGAATTCATTGATTATTTTGACATTTAAATTTCTAGCTAATATTTCGTTTTAAATAAAACTCAAATGAAAGTTGATTGAAAAATAATTTTATAATAATTCTTCGATGAAATAATTTTTTGTCATACAGTTAATGTGAAATTTAATTCATTAAAAATCCTTTAAATTAAAATTGTTGAAATCCAATAATTGTTTGCATATTTTGATATTGGAATAATCTAATTTTAGAAAGTTTGACTCTTAATATCTGTGAGTACTCTGTATACTTAGAAAAGATGAGGTAAGCTATTTCTTGGTAATAATTACTACTTATTGTTGAGAGGTATTAAAATATCAGTGATCTTTCAGTCGGAAATCTGCGTAACGATCGACTATTAATCATCGCAATAGAATTACATAAGAAAGGTCCTGCGAATAATCCCGTGAATTTCATTATTACTGGCGAAGGAGTCTTGGTTGAAGAATTTATAGCTTCTATATATGCATCACAGATGATGTGCGTAATATCGCCGAGTTATTAGAGCGCACGTATATGTAGACCCCATAGTTTGAAACCTTTTAAGTCGAGAAAAATAAACGTTTTACGGTCTAAAAATAACTAAGCGGTGCATAGGATGTGCAAGTCACATGCAACCAAGACGAACGCCGAGTGTTGTCGTCTCGTAGCTCGTAGGAAGTCTTTGTTGAAGGGAGCAAAGCAAAGAATGACGTTAAAAATGAAGGAAATAGATATACTTGGCGGACAGCTGATATCAATACAATTTTTTTCTATTTAAGATTTTGTCAGTTTAATTAATGATTGATTTATGTAATAAATGCTATATCGAGAGATTTGCAATGATTGTTATAGTATTGCCTTGCATTCCACTACATTGCATCATTAATCACGGCCTTTTTTAGATATGAAACACGATATTTCTATCTACTTGCATCGACAATCTCAAAGGCTGACATAATCGTATTGGCAGAATTAAGCAAGCACAAGAAAATCTGGGCGAATCTATGACGAAATGTATATTTTTGCTCACTTGGATTAAAAATAGAGTGCAAAAATGTAACGAATAATTTATCGCGTAACACAATATTGAGTAATAATACTGTTTTTATAAATATTCATACAGCAAATATTTGTAAATGATACTAAAGAAATAAATATTAACAAAAAAATTGATACATAATGGCTCGCAATGGTACAATGTAATTTTATATTTTATCGAGTGAAGAAAAAAGCAACGTGTTATTCATTTAAATCGTTTATTTTTTACATAATGATTTTGAATTATTACCAGGTGCGATTACAATAGTAGTCGAAACTCAAGCATACCAGAGAGCGATTTTTGTATTATATTCTTCTGTTGATGTAGTGGGGTCGCTATGTCGCCACATGTTTCATGCTTTTGCTGTTTAATTGGAGCGAGCAACGTTGAATTAAACGTCGGAAGAGGGAGGGTGCTTGTAGCAAATTACAAAGCGATAATTATAATGCACTCTCCCGTGTATTCTCCCATAATCACCTGAATTATATTTGGTTGAATAGTTACTCGACTGCTTTCTCTCAATATTGCATTGAAATTCGATGATTCTCTTTAAAGCACCACACGCGAACTCTCATAAATTCTGGTCTGCAATATTTTCGTCACACATAATTATCCATCACGGTATCGTAAAATAACCGAAAATAAATAAGTATAATTGTTAATGTGTGTAATTAATAACATAGTGCAACATAATTTTTTATTGATGTAAAAAAAGATGTATGACTTTTTTACTGCATAATAAGTTTAAATAATATCTGTAAACACACATCGTACAAGATTTACGATGCTGTAATAATCTAAGAGGTTTATAGAAACTATTTACGGCCATTCACCCTAATCGCCTCTCAGCACTGTTATGCGAGCACATGATCCATCGATTGCAGAGGCTCTCGCTTTTCACTCCGAGAATCATCTGACAGCTGTAAACTTTCGCGCTAAACGTGGACTGTAGGGTTTTCAACAGGTTGACACCACTCCCTAGGCAGTAAGAACGACAGATGCAAGAGTCTTTTATTCCTATTGTGCTAACACGCTTTGTGGTAATGTTTGTTTCATCATGAATGACGAACATTTTCTGAACCGTTAGAATATGTATTTATGCGGTCATGGTGGTCTCGAGTGTATATTTGAAAAATAATTTATTTCAAACAGATAAAATATATACTTCAGGCGACAGTAAAATGTATAAATTTTTTATCTTTTCTTCGAAAAATCGAATTGTATTTAGTGTCTAAAATATTCTTCTTCAGTTAAGATATTTAAGAGAGGCATTAAGATATTTAAAAACAATTAAAATATAGATAAGAATATATGATTATGTCAGATGTAATTGATATCTGTGTGTTTGTTGGACATATCCCTGTCGCCTCGATGACATTTTTTTATGGCGTGATGACACGTAGGTCGACCACGAAAGTCAAACATTCGTATGCAGTTTTGCGGTTCCTCTGGCATCAAAGCACATAAGAAGTCCGTAAAGGTGCACGACTGAAAAACGACACCCCGTATGTGTTGCGCATAAATAACGTGTCACGGACGTCACAGCTCAAGGGTCGAGAATCGAGTAACCACTGAGGGTGCATCCTCATCTTCTTCCTGCGTTCCGACCGCTTCTACCGATCATAAATCACTCTTTATATACGTTTCAACGCGAGATCGTGCTCTCGTAAAATCATTCTTCCCTCCACGTGGTTATCCCCGACAAAAAAATGTGACCGCGAGTGCGGTTGCAACGCTAGTCTTCTCACGATTCTCATTGGTATCTTTGGCTCTTGGTCTGCGGTAAAATTTTGTTATAAAAGATAACAGTGAACACTAAACGACTTAATAAAATTGATTATAACAATTGTTTGTGTGGTTTGTAAAATTAGAACTCTCTTCCCATTTATCATAGTTTATGCATAAAATCGTTATTTCTAGCATATTAAAAATTTTTTTTATTATTGCCGCTTAATATATTTCAATACTTTCGCCTAATAAGTACATGTATGAAATATTAGATTCCTGTTTTGTTCAAGAAATTTTCTTGTCACCATACGTATCAGGTTATCTGTAGTAGTTCGTGTAATGTGGTCTACATATATCAGAATTAGACGTAATTATGTCTCAAAATCAATTTCCAGATCATGTTACTCGGTTACGCAGGCAGTGATCGTACCGCGTAAACTACTTTACAGAGCCAAATCTATAACGAGATACACTTGGAGCATTGCAAAGCCACGAGATCTTCGACCTTCTCACGAACGATTTAGGTGCATGTTTCCCGCGCGTGCAATAATATATCTGCATCTATGTGGCAATAAGGATCACGGCCGATCAGTAAAGTGGTCAATAAAAATCACGGATAGAAATCGAGAAGCGCATAAAGCGAAGTGTAGATCGGATCGATCGATCATGCTTAGAGCCATCGACCTCGATCCGATTCGGTTCGATCTTTTCTCACACTTTATAGTTCTTCATGCATGTCTTCCTGTTGAAAATGGCCTTCAGAAATTCCAAGGAAGTAGTGATCTCTGAGAAAGGAATAGAGGATATCATAAAACATATTTATGGATAATTACAAATAGAAAATTGTGCCTTCCGTATTAATAAATTTAATAATTTATATTTAATAATAAATTTAAATTAATTTGTCTGATGGATATGTAAAATTAATGGAATTAAATCATGAGCTTGTTTTATACATTTACTGAATTTGATCTCTCTCGCTTCTAGAAGACTGATAATTTTTCTGTGCAAGTAAATTTTTTTATAAAGGATATTTGATCTTAATTACAAGCACTGCCGGTGCAGTAATTTCGCGTAGCAAATAATTCTGTGAAAATGATGCAGCGAATCAACGCTCGTGGCTGGAATTACATCTTACGCGACTAGCCTCCAGTAATCTTGACGAGGCGCCACGAATAAAATATGAGAGACCATTTATATGATCTCTCAGTCTAAACTCATAGCGTTTTATGACGAGCGCAGGTTTCCTGCCTCGATTAGGAAAGACCCGTTTAATTCCTTCGAATGCGCGATATTTTCTGTAATAAAGCCATGTTTTCGTTAAAGTTTCCTCGGCCGTAAAAGGTCCGTTGGGTGCAGGAGATAAAATCTCGCAACAATTAAGGCGAGCGTGATCCATGTCGACGAGAGTGAATATCTCGAGACACTTGGATCGTCCGTGGCTACGACTATTATCGATTTCACGTGCGACTGGTACCAGTTTTCATCGCGAATACCTGCATTTCTGCGGCTAATCGCGCGACACGCGTTTAAAAAGGTAAAAGAAGAGGAGAAGTGAAAGTGGTCGGGTGCGGGAGGGAAAGCAATAAAAGTACTCTTGAACTTTGCAATAACGCGATTGGTGTCGAAACATTCTGACCGAGGCAATTTAAGTGCCTTGTTGCGTATACGAAATAATTCATAAAGAAACGTGGATGCGCATATCTTCTCGTACGATTTCAATAAAAGATGCATTTAACAGATTTTGTCGTAATAGCAGTTATGTCATCTATGTGATGTTTATAACTTTTTTATATCTTGATGTCTTTTGATAGAGAATTTTTATTTGTACACTAAGAAAAATTTCTGATTGAGAATGAATGAACCAGAAAATTCTGGTTGATTTATCCATTTTTAATCAAAATTCCAATTAATGCAACCAGATTCTTTTTCCAATATATGTTTTATTAAATAATGAAAAATATTATTGAAATAGTGTTGTGAATCATTGAAAAAATGTAGCGGAAGAACAGTTTTTATTCTAAGGAGGCAATTTACAGGTGTATAATAAGCTATTATAAAATAACGTGATTGTGGGCAAAAACGGTACTTTCTCTGTCTTTAAATGTCAGACTTAGATACGCTGTTATTATATTTTATTGCATAAATATATACGTCATGCGATCGAAAGTGAAGTAATGGTCCACTATTGTATATGAAATATTCCGTACACAATCGTGTTACACATATTTGTTTTATTAATTCAAGTATTGCTTAATTTCATGACATTTCTCTTTTTTCTCATAAACTGCGAATTAATATATACATTTATTCGCGATTATCCCGTTTTCTGTTATTAATGAAGAGTGCCTATATACTTATATTAGTCGTATTACGCTTATGATATGTTTCCTATCATAATTTTCTTCATGCGAGACTTTCAACATTGTACCAATCGTCAATGGCAAGATAAATGGAGGGAAGATAAATTTAATGTCTCGGTATAAGACCAACGAACATTGTCTGATTATTTTATTTACAATCGTGATTTGTTATTTTTTGAGATAAGTAAACCTTTTGTTGAAATTCATATACATATATAATTTAATTTTAATGCAAAATATCGTTTGTACTTTTAATTAAGCGAATATAACTGATATAATTGTGAAAATGATTATGTTATCAAATTAATAATTAACATGTTAGAGATATAATTATATCTTTATATGTTATTACACCAATCTCCTTGTCACTTCGTGAATATTCAGTGATACTTTATTCTTCTGAGTGTATTTAATTTATCTATCGCGATCATAAATCGAGTCAAAGTAGGACAAAACGAAGTGTTTGTGGATCCACGCGAATAAGATGATGAATTTCAGGCTTACACGTGCGCTATAATATCCCGCGTAATTCTACCTTTTCTGTAGCATGCAATAGGATTGCAGTAGGAGAAAGTGTCGTGACAGGTGATTTGTTGTCGCTGGAACTGGCGTCGGAGTCATCCTTGAATACAAAGAATGAATTAATCCTCCTCGGCGATTGAAAACGAGAAGTCGTTGCATCGTCACCATCCGAAATTTGCATCAGGAATTGAGTTGTGCGGGAAAAGAAGCCGTAAGCATAACTTTCGAAATGCGTTTGCTATTCGAGTTCTATCTTTTATAGGAAGATTCTCGTGATTTACCGCAATGAAAGTTCCCGCCATAAATATTCAATGCCGTGAGCATAAACAAGTTACACATGTAATTTATAAAATTGTTTCAGAAATCTGCAGTTTTTTATTCTCTTAGACGAGCAACTTTCTAACGTATTTGCGGGAAAATGATTACTTCTTCAGTAATGACCATTTGATTGCGTTTTTTTTTTTTGCAACATTTGCTGCATGATGTTTATCTCTATAACGAAAAATTTTACCGCAGCTTTTGTCTTATAATAAATTCCGTTTTCTATTTTATCATCAATTGTGCTTTTCTTTGCAATTATATTGCTATATTAGAAACTGTTTTTTTTAAATGCTCGACGAACACGGAATTTGTCGCGGAACTGTCAGTCGCTTTCTTTTACGTGTCACACATTCGTATCTCGCAGATATGCGAAGAAAGTCATTGTTGATAACACCTACTACATCGATTTCCTGAGTGGATTTGACGAGTCGTTCATACTTTGCTGCGATTTTACTCGCGCAACATTCCGTGTTGGTCAACAACCTTTCCAATGATGAGGAATCGATGTACTGTGATTTGTTTTACCATATCAACGGAAAAGTTCTCGTCAATTATTTATGATTTTGAAGAGAGCCAGTAAAACTAGGAGAACTCCTACAGCAATCAATTGATCGCCAGCTAGCGTTTTCTAATTGCGTCTTATCGTTCGTTAAACAGTCAGGAAAATGTTGCAACTACCGGTTGAACAACTACAGTATAAGTCGGGAATCAAGAATGCTTGATTTAAAAGCCTACCCATAGTATATGATTACTTTAACGGTTAATTAGCGTTGTTTAATAGAGCACGTAAAGTGACAGAGAGGAACATTAAAAGTCACTTTGAAGGTTCGTCGCAGTGTACGATAACAATTGGATAATATTGCAGCCACGTGTCTTGCATCATTTTTATTTCTTGTTATGGTACTAATAGGATCTAACTATCGCATGGCAGAAGGATAGATCAATTTAAATCGACTATGTCGATTTACTGGCAGTCGGACATCGCAAATGGGACGTCGCATAATACTATCAAAATAAATTACTCTAACTCGTGTAGTTATGCATTTTGTAAGTTGCACTGAGAGAAAAATATTTGGTATTTCTGTGATTATAATTGTATGGTAAAATATGCTTATGATTCATTTTTATATTACTGCTGTAATATTAGTAATAATAATTATATTTATAGTTCTATAAAAGAATATATAATTAATACCGAAAGTGACTATAAATTATAGTTATTTTTTTCAGTATTATATTGTTTAAGCGAACATTTTAAATATTTAGAAAGTCTCGCGACTCGGATAAATAATTTAATCAAAATTAATTCAAAATTTTAATGTGCTCAGAATTATCATTATCTTTTGTCGTATGCCCGCAAATGGTCATATTGTTGATCAAATATTTGTACTTGCTTGTAAACAGATTGAGTAGTTTGCACTAGGAAGAAATAACTTGCGATATGCTTGAATCACAAGGTGGAATTCAACTTGTTAGCATACCACCGCTGCATGAAGCGCGACATGTATGGTCCGATTAAGTCCTCTTAAGACCATGGTGATCAAACAAAATGTGAGTCATTGTATTCGTTCGCGTTACAATGAATTGCGTCCGTATAGCTCATCTATAATTAATTTCGCCTCAGCGTGTTAAGTGCCTGGACGCATTGACTTGCATTTTTACTGTGCTCCCGTTTTTTTTCGCATATCGATCTCACACATCTGCTCAAGTCTGCGTTACGCCAAAATACACCCAATCGCAGGCGATATTAGAAAATCGCACACGCCAGCTATAATTATTTCCAGTCATCGAACGTGAAGACACGAATCTTTGCGCTTGCGAAAGATCATGATACGCATATCTTTAATCAATAGGAATGTGTTAATTAGATATTTGCATTATCTTCGAAAAGATATGTCGCGATCGAATCCTTCCGAGAGTAATCTATTTAAAATAAGACTTTCCATTCTTGACGAGTACGGATACAGAGTATTGCTGTAATTAGAAAGTATAATCGGTGCCGTATGTTCGGCGCTGCCAGGGGTCTTTGTCCGAGCGTTTGCTAACTTCCTTGATATTAATTGACAATTTATTATGATAATCAAGTATACGTGTCAATTAATGAATGCAGGAACATAAGCATGACCGTTCGCGGGCAAAGCACGAATCTATGTATCCGCGAGGTTGGTCACGTTTTAGCTAATCTGGTTTCACGCTCCAACAATTATGCTCCGAGAGGCGCCTTTCTACATTCCACTGTAATAATCACAAATCGCTCTACTAATATTCGTATGTACTATTTTCATGTTATAATATTTTATTATGGAATTGTAGAATAATTTCGATATAACGTACATTTAATAATCGGTGATGTCGAGGCATCTCAAACTGGGCATTTATGATCGATGCGCATTCGTCTGCACTTTCTTATACAGTAATACAGCAATTTACGTCAGTTGAACGCAATTACCGTAATTTATCACACTTGATTACATTCATTTATATTCAATATGTGCGTGAGAAAATTGTTATATAGTTTAAACAATCATGTTAGTCTTGAATTTTTATATACGCATATAAACGTGTGCATCATGTGTCTATTATTTCACGGTATAAATCTGATGTCCGTTTAAATATGTAAATGCAGTTAAATAATTACACTTTCACGATAATCTAGCATTTGTGCCATTATTTCACGATATTTATTTGATGGGTTTTTATGTGTAAGTACAGTTAAATAAATGCACTTTCACGATAATTTAGGATTTGCGCTGGTCTGAATATACACGTGAGGGCGCAATGAATTAACAAGTTAAAGGTAGACTTCCATAAAAATGCGGGTTGATTTTCTAGTGTCAATTAACGACATTGCGAGACACACGAAACACTTCGGAAGCGGAAGTAGAGAATGCGATATCACATGTGGACTTCTAAAGGAACTGTGCCGCGAGATAATGGCTGTTGGGTATATAAAATTTAATAATCACCCTTATGTGCACGCGCATGTATAATGCGTAAAAGGGTCGCACGCCTATTTGGAGAGGATTATACCCTGTGTCGAAACGGCCCCTCTGATTAAACGACTCGAGGAGAAAAAAGAAAAGAAAGAGGGAGAGATGTATCATGACCCTTGAGGCAATATTTCACATGCTCTACAAACCGCTTATAATCATGAAGATGGACCGGGCGCAAATCGATCTGTTTCGATAGAAGATTCAATATCCTGATTGGAAAGTGCGCAAACCGTACGGAAGTAAAAAAGTATTGTCGACACACGCGTGAATTTACGTTGATTTACGATTTGGATTGGCTATCACTTTATGGAATCCGGTTTGCAACGGTCCTCGCAATTACGTTGCATTGACATGCATCGAGAGAACCGTATATGCTGAATATCGATGATTTTAGCACTTTAGGGTTTTATTTATTCACGGCTTATTTCTGAAAAAACGATTTTTGGAGAATGTTACTTTAATCAACGCATGATGTTAATAATATTAAAAAGATTAGGATCGTTTGTGTGTTGCAGATGAAAATAAAGTGAATATGAGTTCTACTGTGCTATTAATAATAAAAAAACTTGAAAAATATATATAAGTAAAAATAAACACTATAAAGTAACACTATAAAGTACGATAAATTAACTGGACGATAATTCTTTACTCTATACGGATTGTTACTCTCTATACGAGATTATATATTCATACTGCTAGTACGTTATTCTTGAGATTACTAGCAGCGTGAAAAAAATACAATATTGCACGTGTCACATAATTCTCTCACGAGTTTCGTGCTTCGACGTGAGGCGAGGGGAAAAATAGTTCTGATAATTCGAGATTCTTGGGGGAGTCAGCCACGTGATACATGTACGTGAACAAACGCCATCAGGGTGAACGAAGATCATCCCGCGTAACACGTGCTGCGTCCAATGATCGATCGTGAAAAAGATACACAGCCGTTTCGTGTAATTATATTTCCAAGGACGACAGAATTTGATTTATAAATTTATAGGTATAGGATACATATAGTACAAGATTTATCGTTGAATTAATAAGTCATGTCTGGTTCCTTTAAGAGATTAATGTGCAATTATTGTTGAAGATTAATGTACACTTATTGTAAATATTCTTAAGGGGATGCTGGAGTGAAAATTATCACATTACAGTCGTATAAAATTCGAATTGACTGAACGGAATAAAAAATCCTTTTATAGGATTAAAGTAGACGCAAAATTAGGAGGTGATGCAGTGGACCTTGTAAAATCGAAAAAAAGTTAAAAAATGTTTTATGCGATTATAATGTGATAATTTGACCACTCCAGTATCCCCTTAACAATTACACTTTCAATGCGTCAGAAATGCGTCAACGGACTTCTTGAAAAAGATAACGAAATAAAAACATTTTTCTTTAATTATCTACATGTATCTGTTTTCTTCCTTTTCTAAATATTGCCAGTATTTAAATTATTAAGTGAGATACTAAAGATGTAATGAAGTAGTTCATTTCATTTACGTTCACAATTTATAATCTATAGCTATAATCGTTTTACTGCATTATAAAATATAGTAAAAATGCAATAACTACAGTAAAGTGTAATAAAACTTTTAATAGCTTGCCACTGTATCCCCAGGTCATTCATATTCGAACTTTGCACATTTCTCTTCTCTGCCCAACATCAGTAACGCATCTAAAGCGCTTACGTGCTGCACACTTTCTACTTACGATATTAAAGTGTCTCACGGCACTGCGGGAGACGTGATATTTTATCAAGGTGCAACGTGACGCGTATCATGCCGCCGACCGACGTTACGTGCGAAATACTTTCTTCTCCGTCGACAGAAGTCTCCTCGAACGTCCCTCGCACATCTCATCTCGAGCGTCTTCGTTCGCATATTAATGCGTTATCATGTATACCTAATAAGTAAACCGCTCAGAGAAATTTCTTTCAATCGCGGACGACTTATCACGAGCGCGTTACGTAGTAAATATTGCGCGTAATCGTGCGTGGAACGCATACGATTCTTATCCACGACGGCAGTCTTTCTCCAAGATCGCATATTGTATCCCGAGCTATATCGTGGGACGAGATATGAGAGTGTCTTTCGTCACGGATACTCGATCGAGCAGTTCATGCTCCAGGATGCAGCCGAGCCGTGTCTAAGTGGATTTCACGCTCGCACGAATGCGAGAGTACGCGTGTATCATCGCGTTGAGATGCGTTACGCCTGCGGAACGAGCGTGCACGCGGGATTTTCTGTGTAAACGCACGTGTTAGCCATCCGGACGAGTTGACGGTGTTGTACGGTAGCGGCCGGTACGAACCCTCGGGCTTATCGCGACATTATTTACCCCCATATGTCGATTTATGGCCCTTCCATTAGGGACGAGTCCGCCGGGCACCGCGGGAGATCTACAATTCCGACGCCAGACGGAACCGGGGGATATCGTCTCATTGGGAGATTCTTGTTCTTTATCACGCCCTTAGTTATGAGTTGGTGAATGAAATATTCGTCTGACTTCCGTTACAACCTTGTATTCATCGCGAAGTTCTAAATGAATTTCTAGATGAAGTTCCGAATGGAACTCTCCGGCAGTAATGAACAACGCAGGAATGTACCGCATCAGATCTCGCCGAATTAATATTTCATACTGATATAATAGAAACCTGAATGCATTTGTCATTTTGATTTGTGTTCCTCTTCTTTGTGTTACAGAGACACCTGGACAAGGGAAGCGATCTTGCCGAGGCGGCGAGCACAAGCGGACTTCGGGAACTCGCGAGATCTTTGAAGCAGCACCTACGAGGATTCGGCTCCCGCTTGGAGGATAGACGGGAATACCTGGAGGACACATCGAGATGTTGTCTCCTGCAGGATCGCGCCTACGAGTGGGCGCAAGAAGCTCGTCTGGCAAGCGAGAGGAGATCTCAACAATTCTTGATGGCGAGGCCACCTCTACCATCCGAACATTTCACCGAGATGATGGCCCTGGCGGAGAAGCTCGGTAACGAAGTCCTTCTAGAGCAATGTCGTATCGCCCGAAATAAATGCGCGGAAGCCCTCGAGGTTGCCAGAACCACATCCGCTCCGGGAAGTCCTGCGAGGAGAAGATCCTTCACCGCTTCCGAATCGACTTCTTGGGACGACACCTTGGCTAAAAGTAAGACTCCTTCTTCTTCTTCTCTTTTTTTAAAGCCGTTGCGAGAAGATCCACAGGTTGAGATTAAATGTATTCCAGGGACGTCTTGGGACGATAGCGACAGCAGCGCGTCTTATGCTTGTCCGATGGAAAGCGTTGGATCAGGTGGTAGCGGTGGTCGACCGGTGTTGGACAACATCGCCGAACTTCGAGAGAGTGCCGAGCAGCTTCTAGACTGTTCGCCACCTCGTACACCTCCGCGAAGCCCGGCACCACGAAGGCTGGTCAAGCCACCAGTAAACTCGCACCTTCACAGATCAGCTAGTATCGCGCCAGGAATGAAGGCGAAAAAGTATGATACTTGTACATCTTTAATATATCAATTCTTTGTCTTTTATCCTTTTGTCATTTTCCAAGATTAATTTGCAGCGAAAATTTCGAAGAAAATTAAGAATTGATAAAATGAATAAAATGAATAAAATAAATTGAAATAAAGAAATATTTTAATTAGTTGTAAAATAGAACAGTGAAATCATTAGTAGTCTAGGTACGACATTTTATTGCTGTGTCATTACTATTTTAATAGCGATCCATTGTTCCACCTTAATTTCCGTTATGCCATCGTACCGATTGTTATACGATCGTAACGAAGAATTTCACCTTGCAGAACAATACTGCTCATAATGAGGGAGATGATACAGACTGAACGAGACTACGTGAAGTCCCTCGAATATATAATAGAGGTAATTATATGTACATATCGTTAAAGCTTATTCTCGTGTAATTTCATTATTTATTGCACGTGCTGAGTAACATTTGTAAACTTTTTTTGCGAAGAACTATATTCCGGAACTCGTACGGGAGGACATCCCACAGGCTCTCAGAGGACAGAGAAACGTAATCTTTGGGAATGTTGAGAAGATATATGAGTTTCACAGTCAACACTTTCTACGCGAACTAGAGCAGTGCGAGCAATCGCCCATGCTGGTGGGACAATGCTTCCTCCGACACGTAAGCATAATCTATATCACAGTATAGCGAAGTTCTTGATAAATCCAAGACATAAAAAGTAAAATGCCACGTGAAAACAACTTTCTTGCAGGAAAAGAAATTTTATCTTTACGCCTTGTACAATAAAAATAAACCAAATTCCGACTCGCTAATGGCAGAATACGGCACGAGTTTCTTCAAACAGAAACAATTAGAATTGGGAGATAAAATGGATTTAGCGAGCTATTTACTGAAGCCAGTTCAACGAATGGGAAAATATGCCTTGCTGCTTCAGCAGCTGGTCAAAGCCGGCACAGATTTATCGGAACAATTGTCTGGCAAAGAGGAGAAGGAAGAAAAGGAAGATGGTATGAAACCGATGGTCGAAGGTGAAGCGGATTTGAGGGCTGCCGAGCAGATGGTGCGATTTCAGCTTCGACATGGGAACGATCTTTTGGCAATGGATTCGCTTCGTGATTGTGACGTAAGTTTCATTTTGTTATGTTTAAAGTAATAAAATAAAGTTGATAGATATTCACTTCAGCAAATAAGTGAGGATTATAATAATTTATATAATTATATTACACAATATAAAAGATGTGATATTATTATTTCGTAGGTAAATGTAAAAGAACAAGGCAGGCTGCTGCGGCAAAACGAATTTTTAGTTTGGCAAGGAAAAGGTAAAAAATGCCTGCGTCAAGTATTCCTGTTCGAAGATCTTATACTCTTCAGTAAGGCAAGAAGATTTCCCGATAGGAAGGTAAGATTTTCCACATATGACTGCGTGTACATTTTAATGCTATATTTTTATTTTATTTTATTACTTATATTTTTTCAGAATCTTGATATTTACATCTACAAACATAGCATTAAAACGACAGATATTGGCTTAACCGCCGTTATCGCAGATTCGCCTACAAAATTCGAAATCTGGTTCCGCAAGAGGAAACCAGGAGATACATACACGTTACAATGCGCGAGTGAAGATATTAAGAAAGCCTGGTCCGAGGAACTGAGCAACCTTCTGTGGAAGCAGGCGCTTCGAAACAGAGGTGATTCGCTATCTTTGTTACGTTTATATAAAAAATGTATAACATATATTTGGAAGAGCGCAAATTACTATCGATAATGTTTCACTTTTTAGAAGTGCGCCTGGCGGAGATGTCGAGCATGGGCATTGGGAATAAGCCGTGTTTAGATATAAGGCCTAGTGCAGATCAGATAAATGATCGCTCCATCAGTGTGGCTCAACTCTCTAAGAGTGAGTATAATTTATGAATTGTCGAAAATTATTAGTTTATATCACTTATGAATGTTAAGATAAATATTTTAATTTGTCTGTACAGCACCTAGATTTAGAAATTCTATAGCAGTGTCAATGACGGAGGATTCCAGTCGTTGCAGTAGAAGGCCGCACAGCGTAATTTCCGTCAGTTCGTCCTCGAGCAGCGGTGGAAGCAGCGGTCCTCCTACGACGCTTAATCTTGGGTTAGATACGAGTCCACGACCGCATCATCGTAGTACTACACTGAACAGCCAATGTAGCGTAGGTGAGTGCCGCGTTTTGATCTCGGTAATCTTTCAAGGAAATTTAAGATCGATATTAATTTATTAAGTTTATATTCTCATTGTAGAAAGTGGAATTATCGCCGATATCTCAATCGTGTCGGATGATGGAGGTGATGGCACTGAAAGAAGTCATTGGAATTCAACCCTGGAAAGTCCTACGTCGCATCTACCTACAACTTCCACCCCACTACAGTCACCAACCAGCGCAACAGCGGCAACAGTTACCCCTGCTTCCTCGACGGATACGAATCTCACATCTTACGACCAAGACATGTCTATTAATCTATGAACTTTGTTCGACACGAGGAAAAAAAACAAGTCTATCATTGATTCACTTGCAAGTTTTTGTTACGATTACAAAGACGTAATACATTATCGTGGCATATTTAGATAAGTATAATGAGGTAACATCGTCGCACGCGTACTGTAGCACTAGAATACATTGTACCCTTGAGCAAATATATAGTTTAATGACGTAATGGAAAAAATATAAAGTTGCATGCAATTCGGTAGGTCGCCGCATTACGCTTAACACGTGTGCCCAGCTACGAACTTGTAATCGCATTACATAAACGTAGATTTTTATCTTAAAGTCGCGGAGATGTGGTACCGAATTTTAACATTTTTAACTTTCAAGTGAATCCGTCTGTGAATCTATCTTTTGATACGCTTCGAAATATCCAGATTTATGAGATTATAAAGCTATTACTTATGAAGCTTACTTAATAACCGGTTTCTGAAGTAATGGCAACGTGTATTTTCTTATTCCGTCTATTGATTTTACCAACGTGCTCAAGACGAGACAAACGTGTTCTATCAAATGTACGCTCACATGTCGAGGTTTGCTACAGTACCATAAACGATATGCACTTGTCGCCATCCTCATTTACATTGGCATTCCTATGAAATTTCCGATGACTTATAACAGAGCGAAAGAGAGAGAAAGTGAGAGAGAGAGAGAAAGAAAGAGAGAAGAGAGTTTTATACATTTATTTATATTATAGTTAATAAATAGTAATATTTCAATTCCACATTGTGTTCGCGCTTATCTTTATATTATATTAAGGAAAATATATGATCATCTTAAAAACAAGATGCATACAGAAATTGAAGAAAAAATATATTTTCCTTAATAATCATCCATATTATATCAATGTTATCTCTCGAGGAGATGCATCTAATAAGTTGATTATACAATATATTCAGGAATGTCAAATCAATGCGCACACATACATACCAATGTAATATAATGTAATATCAAAGGTTTATACATGTAGCCGCAAATAATATAACCGATAGTTTATATATCATTTCCAGATTATATATCAAATATATATATATATATAATATAATATTATATTCTTTTTATGTCAGAGTCATTTGTAAAACCTTTTATCACCCGTCGTAGATGTAAATCTAACTCTGGCCTGTACTCGAAAGCCAAATTTCTTTTTACGAAATACTATTATGTTTAAAAAATAAATTTGTTTTTATATACATGTGTGGATAAATGTTTTTGAACAGCTTAGGATCAATTAAAATGGTAAGCTTGCCTTAAGACAATCCACACACTATGTTCCAATGTTTTCTTTCATAACCAATTATTTCAACTATGCAGAATCGCTCATATCTTCTTACTTAACAGCTTACCAAAAATATTTATTGTAGATATAATAATTATATATCAATATTACTGTTAAAAAACTAAAATTTGCAATTAAGCAATGTTAAAAGATAATATTTGAGAAATGGAAAAATTAAGATCAATTTCATGAATCTTTAGACAGTCTTTAATACTAATTAGAATACATATGAATGAAATTATAGCTGTTTGCCAATATGTGATTCTGCATTGTTACATTTGCTTCCAAATAAGTCGATTATTTAGCCATCTTTATTGCCAAGGTCTGTCAAGGTACTGTAAGTACCTTATGGATAGTGACCAAACTGTTTATTTCATACCTTGTTTTAAGGACAAAAGTCGCAAGTATTTAGAAGTGTAGATGTAGATCATAGAGTATTACAAAGAATTTGACACAGTCCGATGCACCCTATTTTATTACGAATTTAATCACAATTTATAATGATTTTCAATCAAACGTAATTAATTGTGTTCACCTGAATTTAAATTATAACATTAGTATGCCATACGTACATCGGTGCACCTGGCTAAGCATCCCGAGCTTCGAAAGTAAAACTAAGCGTAAGAAAGTAAACAATCTCTATTTTCCACATGCTGCGAATGCGTGTTTGGTGTTGCTTTTGAATTAGGGATGTTGGAGTAACAATAATAACAAAATAGTACCTTGTAAGAAAATATGCCGATAGTCACTTAATATTATACGTTCTTAGATATTTATTAATATTTTTTTAAGTAGAACATTTAGTCTCTCTAGATTAAGTATTTCCATTATAAATGACATGTATATATTACATTTAATAACACACGATTATTTCAGTATTGTACTGTGTCTAACACCGATGTATTTTATTACTTGCTAAATATACTGTATTGGGTGCCTTTTGTAGAGAACTCAAATGTTTTTGTGAACGTTATCACACCGTATTATCTATCACGTATGTCTACCATTTCCAGTATGTAATTATTTGCCGGAATAAATATTTTGATGTTTCATATGTTTCGAATGATTATTACAATCGCCATTTCGGCCTTTATCGAGTTTTTGCACGTAGTAAAATTACTACGAATAATTTAATAATTTACTTGTAATATGATCAATGCAAGACGTTTTTATATCTTACATAATGATTTCTTAATTGAATGTGAAAAACAATATCTTCTAAGATATTTACATTGAAGTGTAAAATATATAAAGTTAATTTTTATTAATTGTGCATTTGTTAAGTTTTATTTTCAGATATGACCGTCATATTAATTCGAGAAAAGCAATTGTAAGCGGCTGCAATATTTAAAAAGTTGTGGAGTATATGCTAAATCTTAATAATTTAAAGCAGTTACAAGGCACGCGAAAGGCATGTAAAAGTCATTATTTTATAAAAGAGATATTCTCTTGTATATACCCTAATTTTAAACTATGCATATATTTAAGTCCTATGGAAAAGTACAATCATCGTGATGATACATACTAGTAAATAGATTACATATATTTTAAAAAATTTACAGTTTGAACACTAGTCATTGCTTCTTTAAACATAGAATGTTCAAATACTACGTCATACAAATTAAAAAATCTCCCCCTTCATAAAATTTTTTAAACTACACTACTTTACAAAACTCCTAAAGCATTTTAAATATGTACAAAATATGTCCACAAAAAATAAAAAATGTATAAATTAGCAATTTGCAATTATATAACAGTGCATTTCGTTTTATGTTTAAAATTAATATCACATGCCGAAAAGGTCATTGTTTGTCACAAATGTTTTTTATCTTGTTTTAAATCATCAGGACAAGAGGCAGATTTCTTAACACTTGTGAGATCTATTGTCGAATTATTTAAACGTGGCTCTTGTTTTCGCGATTCTATTTGTTTCTTTTTTAATAATGATCCTCCTGTGAAACCTAAGGACGAATAATTGCTCACAATCTTTATTTTTTATACCATTATTTCTTATATAATTATTAATATATTTTTTTCAATATCCAATTATATATATATATAATTTATATATATAATTTTATATAAATTCTCATATAACTTACCTAAAATGCCACAACCTACAGCAGCAAGACCCCCAATTTTCAGTCCAGCTATTAAACCTATTGGTCCTCCAATACATGTACCTAGCATAGCACCTGCTAGGGGATATGCAGCAACTTTATATGCAGAAGCCTTTCGCAGATAATTTGCTCCTTCAGTCACATTTATTTGAGTTTCTTCAATATTATCTTCCATATTATCTACCATCTCCTTCTGATCCTATATGATTACAAAATATATCTTTAAATAATAAAAACTAACAATCTGCTTCTCCTTCCCATGTGCTAATGCGCGAAAAATTTAGGAACTACTTTCTGTTTAATTATCTTTTTAAAACGTATCATGTAACACAAAGTGAAATTATACTCACATGTACAACTTTGTTAAATTCGGTAAAAAGTTCGTGCAACTGTTGTATATCCCCCTGCAGATGATTCCAGACATGCAAACATGTCTGTTGACGCTGTAAATTTTCCTGTTCTGCTTGCAGTTGAATACTTCTGTTGTCAAGTGGATGTTGGATCTCATCTGACTGGATCTCTTTATTTGTAGGTGACATAGGTGGTGATATGGAAAAATTCAGTTCCATTTCTGTAAACAACACATTTGTGTTCACAATAATTTCTTAGAATTTTATTGATCAAAAATCAAAAGAATATGTTGTATTATAGTTTCTTACCTAGATATTCCTTGATCGCGCTCATGATACTTGACCGTGCATTTGTTGTCAATTTGTCAAATTTACCAATGTCAACATCAAGGACCTGTGCTCTAAGAGTATCCATCTGATACAACAACTCTTTCAATTGCTTGATGATTCGAGAGACATTTACATGTTCCTTCCGTACCTGTTCCCAATCATGTTGATTTTGATACTACAAAGATTTCAATTGCTTGTATCAAAGACTTTAAAAGTATAAGACAAGTAAAACTGCATGTTTACCTTCTTAATATTGTTCTTGTGTCGCTTTAACAAATTTACATGATGTGGAATAGCAACATTGAAATTGTTGATCTGGATTTCCAGACGTCTAATAGGCTGCTTAATCGTAAGACTCTCCAATGATGTCGACATACTTCTGGCGACGTCCTCTACTTAGTTATGATGCTGTATATTTTTTTTATCTCTTTGTGGCTTTTTTGTATCTCTTTTGTGTCACAGTGTCCAAGTCTACTCTTTTGATTCCATTCTTTTTGTAGTTCACGCAATTAAATTCCTCACGACAAAAACGGTGAGACACGACAATGGTTTGGTAACTACGTCTTATTATTTTGCCAAATGCACGCGCAACTGCCCTGTCTCCGTCCGAAACCAAAATAAATGATCAGCTGTTGTCGCTGTTGATTGCGCACAAAACTGTCAGAAAAAAAACTAATTCTGTTCCCATCTGTAGTGGTGAATTCGTACTAAGCGGCTACAAGTTTTAACATAACACTGCAAGATGGCAGATAATGTATCTTTTTATGCCCGTTTCTATCAATGCAGTTTAAATAAAACCTTTGTATTAATAAAACAAGAAATCTCTTGACAAACAATTTTTTTTTTCAATTTAATATTTTTACTAATTTTTCTAATACATTTAATTATATAGAAACTATATATTTTATTATGCAGAAATGAAATTAAGGATATTCGGAAAAAATAAAGTCCAGAAATTATTTCTAAAACGTTTTATTTTGGAATTATTGATTTATAATACTTCTAAGATATTATATTTTTATTTATTTTTCAATACATTGTATGGACTCTAATACACTTGGTTAGTCTAGGAATGAGTCGCTTTAATTTATACTAGCCTTAATTGTATCTTTACTAATTTCCATACATCCGTTTCTCATATTCTGTTCGTGCCGTATTATAATTACATTTAATATTGCATTTTAATATCAACTTCAGAAAATCTTTAATTTTATCATATTTTGAGATACAATGCTTTCGTAATTTTTGTAATAAATAATTTATCAAGTTTGCACGTATTTTAATATAATGTTTCATATATAGTATGAGTATTCATATTCTAACTCTCTTTAACTCATTTTTCGTTTGTTACAAGGCTAATAAAACTACAAATAGAATTTTATCGCGAATTTCAACACGAATTATTGCACCTAGAGCGAGCTTTGTTCGTAAAATACAGGAGAAATATTGCCTCAATGAACGCGCATATTTCGCGTTTACCGCTCGTCAAAAGTGTGCTTTTGTGCAAATGATCGCGAAATGGAACGTTAGGCGATGTGACATTTCACCAAACGTCCTGAATAACGAGTTGTAATGATGTAAAAAGGAAAATCACTAATTGCGATTAACCCTGATGTCATAATCTTTCTGCTGCACAATCTTTCTGTAATAGTATACTGAAAAAAAGATTGGCTGCTGCAGTAAATTAGATGGTAAAATATGGCATAGCATTTTTAATTGGCTGCAGCAGCCAATTTTTGGTTGTGTTAGCCTATCTGCAATATCAGTATAGGATTTCGATAGAGTAACACAACCAAAAATTGACTACTGCAACCAATTAAAAATGCTATGCCATATTTTACCATCTAATTTGCTGCAGTAGTCAATCTTTTTTTTCAGTGTAACCATAAGAATTAACCAACCAGAGTTGAAGATTTTTGGCAATTCTTGACTATGATTGGCTAATTTTTATGGTATGTCTACGGTTACAGAAAGTTGCCTGTTCTACAATAAGGTCGCAAGACTTAAGTCGTAAGAAATTAATCAATCATAATCGATTATTTTTTTCATATTCAATTAACTGCGTGATCAGGCCAGTAAATATTCATAGTCAGTTCTTTATATACTTAAGACTATCAAATGTCATAAGTCAATCACACAAAGCTGTATTAGCATCGTGAGACGTTACTTAAGACGATTTTCAAAAATGAAAACTGACTATAAATACCAGCCATAATCACGCATGGCAACGCATGCATAGAAAAAGGGCTGCATTCGAAAACTTCATCCGAGTTCTCGAAATGTATCATTTTATCTTTATTTCACGTCTAATGAACGATAAAAAATGTTAAAAATAGAATAACCCAAGCAGAACAATAAGTCATTATGATATCAAAATGACTAAAATAATCATTAAAAGTCATTTTTCAATCATTTCCGATTCATTTTAATATCATTTTGACGTTATCGTGATTTGTTCTGTTTGAGGGCGCACTGGGCACTCGGCAACACTCGGCAACACTCGGGCGAATAGTTTCCGAACGCAGTTTAACGAGCGCGCCACATAGTGGTGAGCTGCGCATGCGCGGCCGCGACCGCCAAAATTTTGCCGCCATTATTTTGCCGCCATTATTCGCGCCATTTTGCACCATTTTGCGCATCGCGTCGTCGTCGGCACGTGAGTTTTCGTGGTTTTCGCATGAAAAAGTAGTCTCGCGTATGAATAAACGTCGGGAGTGGTCGGGAATGTTGATCTGTTGACGAAAGTGCCGAATAAAGTATCCAATAACGCTAAGGTCGTCCTAAAAGCGGTTAATCGATGTGCGCGATAACAGGTAACGCGAGTAAACTATCGCCGCCATTTGTGCCGAATGTTGCCATGTCCGTTGTATGTCCGTTTGGTTCGAAATCGTGCGTTTGACACGTTCCGTCAATAACATAATCGGTTAATCGTTGCATGCACACCTTTATATATCGTTTTCTCGTTCCACCGCGCATTGTGCAATCGAGTATTAAAAGTGTCGGCCGGCCTGTCGGACAGACGAATTAATTCAAGTACGTACATACGCACGAATTGTAATTAGGGACTGGATTTCAGAGTTGCTTTGTATACATTCGTTACATTCCAGTCAAAATATGAAGCTTGAAATTGACAATTTTCTTTCTGCTTCCTTCTTCTTCTTCTTAAATACTGTACTATAGAAATAATATATATTGGATATAATAGATATATTCAACTCTAATTAAATTTCTTATAACTTTCATAAAAATTAACATATTGTAAAAAAATTATTTTATTTGAAACGCTAAATATTAAGAAACGTGACGATACCAAGCAAATGATATCCAAAGAAAAAAATGTTACATATATAATTATATATAAAATATGTTATATATATATAATATTTTTTCCCGGGATGTATCTTTATTAATAAAAAAGTTATAAGCAATGTGAAAAAGATATTGAAAAAGAAATTTGGGTATACCATACTGAAAAAAGGTTTAAGTATGAATATGATGTAACTGATAACTAATAAATTAAGTTTTAAGTAATCTATATATAATTATATTTATTGCAGATGTCCCAGATTCATTTAATGGAGTTGATGAATGGCAATGCCAGATGATTCGTGATATGATTGCAGGATAGAACTGAGGTGTACATGATACAAGCGACTATCATGGATAAGAAACAATCCTGGGTATGTCTGATTAAAGATTCTTTTTGTTAGGTTTATGAGAAGAACAATTATTGAACTCAAAATCTATTAAATGAAGAATAATTGTGTAAGAATAGAATTTTTTTGAGAAATTTTTTTACTAGAGAGTTTAATAAAAAATTTCGAATAAAAGTGTAGCCAACGAGAGGGTAACCACTTAATGTAATCGTAATCGTGGGACAGAGTCCTCGAAATCATTATAAAATTTATATGAAATCTCTATGCATAATCCGATAATTACATATAAAACCACAAGAAACCACATGGTATAATATTAAATAAAATCGTATATTTTACCAAATTACTTCATATGTAGTAGAAAAAATTATTTGTAATCAGATAAAATCACATGAAATCATGTAATCTATGGGACAATATTTCACCTAGTGGTTACCCCCTCGGTAGCCAAGTATAAATAATAAAATAAAATTAATATAAATAAAATATGATAATATTATATAATATATTGTATTAATTGGATTATATAATTATATAATGCAATAAATATACACTATATTATTATATAATATTATCTTATATAATATAATCATATATCATATAATCTTATATAATATATTTGATTATGTGTAATATTATCTTATATAAGAATTAAGTAAGAAACAGCTTTTGTTAAGATGTTTTTACTGTATTTATTTTTTTGCATGTTAATGTAATTTAGCTTTGCAAATTTATATTTTTGATTATGTTGAAAACGAGACATTTTATAAATGAAAATAACTTTATAATTTTAAAATATGATTGTATTTAATATAAATCTCATATTTACATATATAAGACAAAAATGATATTGCATAAATAGTAGTCTACTTGAAAATAATCTCATTAATTTAATAACAATGCTAATAGAACTAATAATGTTTTATTAGAACAAAAGCCATTAGTATTCCTTTTATTAACATTATTCTTTACATATTTGTTTTATTAACATTATTATTTAATTAACAAGGTTATTTAATTAACAACATTATTTAATATTAATAAGATTATTTTCAATTAAACTATGTTAATACATTATTTTTCCCACATAAATATTCAGAATATCTTGTAACGAAATAATTACTTTTAACATTAAATATATTATATGGTACGATCACACGAAATTTTTCGTTCCAGCTATTTTTCGATGCGAAAATTCTTAGATTCAGCTAGTATTATTTTAAATTTTAATGAAACATGAGAGATGCATAATCTATCGGACGAGTAGGAAACGTGATAAAGGATCAGAAGAGAAGCTACGAGTGGAATGCACGAATTTCACGAGAGTCAGTCGATATGTCGATTTACCGTATTAGCTTTGACACACAATCCATTTCCGCGAATTGAAGATTCGACGTGAACGGCACCCGAGGTCCGCGTAGTTTTATCCCGCGTCCGACGAAAATTATGGGCAGCACGCGCGCGAGATGTATGCACCGAGATGATCAATTATGCGATTCCGGTACTCGGTGGGTTCGCGGCATCCCGGTGAGTTTTACAGGGGTTCGCCGAATGTACAATTTGGTATAAAGCCCGGCGAAGCTTTTGGTAATGAAAAACCGATTGCGACCAAATAGGCTCCGGGCTGCTGGTGACGTGTAATCGAGTCTTCTCTTCTGTCGCTTCGTCGTATCCACCCTCAGCCCCTTTTTGTCCTCCCCTTCGTCCACCCCCCGTTCACATCTCGTCCTCCTTCTCTGTCTCTTGATTTTCCCCCTGTCCTATCCGTGCTTCTTCCTCCACCCGTGATTTCTCCTCCGGCTTCCATTAGCCGCCATACGTCGTCTGTACACAGAGATCCGTTTTGTCCTGCTTTCGCATGACCTTTTATTTCAAACTACCGTATTCAAATTACCGCGGGCTATCTGGATATTCGATCCTTTGACCTTTTGTCGCCGCACGTTTAGAAGCGCTTTTAAACACCAGCCAGAATTTCCTTCATCGTTCACCGCTACCTAGATTGTGTTAAATACAGGATAAAGAATAATTTACCTTTTTCTTGAATTTCAGTTGAGATTGACTATTTAATGATATGCTTTTATATGTACATAATTTTATTTCGTACATACAAAGTATCATTAATTTTCCTTGAGACTTTTCTCGGTGATTCGCCTTTAATATTCACTTTTAACCTTTAGCATATTTTCTTTAATATAAAACCTTGAAATTATTTAATTTGCATAAATGTAATGGAAAGTTGCTTTTCTAATGAAAATGCTCTTTATCGTCACAAATTTTTAAATCCTAAAGCTCATTTTAATTTTGTCGTTTCTGACATCAGCAGTTCTATAGATCCGACTCTGTGAGAAATAAACAAGTTCTTATTTCAAAAATATTAAATATACAGATATAAATTTCTTTCAATATTCTAAAATTGTTTTAATTTTTATAGCGATTGTATTACATGATGCATACTGAGCGCTCTACGTTTCTGGACGCATCCTTTGTTACGAGATAACGTTACTTCCGAATTTATACGCACCTAATCTCCGCTTTAGAGATTCTGGATTCAGATTCCCTAATTCACGAACAAGAAAAGACAAAGCGCAACCGCCGTTCTCTCTCTCTCTCTCTCCCCCCTCCCCCTTTCTCCTCCCTCTCTCTTTTTCTTTCTGGCTTGTGAATGTTAAATTAATTTCACATATCTGAGATATGAGACGCAAATTAAGTAAGTAAATATCGAATACATTTATTCACGAATTTAATTCCTTATGATCTCCATTTCTTCTCCATGCAAAATTAAGATCTAATTACCTTCTAATATAATTGATGAACAAGTCGATATAAATTAATATTTTTATTAATAAAAGTAATAAGAGCATATTCCATTAGAGCTAAAAATATTGACCAAACAAGTACAAGAGCTCACTGAGCGCTCAATGAGCAGTCATGCTTCTGGATGCACCAAAAGTCACGTGCCTGGCGTTCAATTGTAGTCATGTGGCTAGCAATGGTTAGGAACTGTTTCCGTTTATTTGCTGCATTCTATATTTATTTAATATAATCAAAATTTATTTAATATACTCATTTTTTTATTATTAGCAGTATAGGAAACTGTATATAATACAAAAGTGACGATTTGTAATTTTATAGAATTAAGATTTATCTCAGTAAAATAATATTAATTTTAATTAATTTATACTTTTTACTAGTATTTCTATAAAACATGATTTATATTTGATTACTTTAACAAATCTGTTTTAAAGATGAATGTTGAAAATATCCACAAAATGTATAACTAGTTTGACGTAAACTTATATCCTTTACTACATTTGTGTTAGAAATCTTACTAATCTGATTAAAAGTCAACATGCTGCATTGTAATAATCTTTTTTTCTTGTGCATACAAAAATGTTGTGATTCTTTTATCTTTTCTCCTTGATCATTTATTTCCTTTATTAATAATTACCTTATTATATTCCGAAATTTGATCTTGAAAAAATAAACAATTGTCTGCTTTAACAAAGAGTATACGTATCGTAAATCTGTTAAATTAGGAAGTATATCGAGTATACATCGAAATATATCTAATTGTATTGTATAATTTGTGCGGCATATTATTATATGAATTAATTAAAGAAAAATTTAAACTATAATATATAATAATGAGAGTATAGAATAATAATATTAATATTGATAATATTAAGAATATAGAGATAGATATTGAAGTGTACGCTTTGCAACTATTTCATACGGCCGGCGACAGCTTCACGAATAATTTAGTACACAGCGTAGTTACATGGTGAGGCGTTAATGACGCGACATCCGGCTGGAGAGTAATAGTCTGCCCGAATTAATTCTCTCGGCTGTGCTTTTAGTAAAGTGGATTTTATTGCCGTCTTGCATTCGAGAACGAAGTCGCCAAATTATAGTTGAGTAACGGCACCGTAGTTCAACATTGACCGTTTAACTAATCCTTCTCGCAGTTACATCTCGCATAGCAACATCCTACCGACAAACACTCGCGTATATTCAAATAATGTTTCTGAATATATGTCAGTATAATTTTGCATCATGTATAACCATCGTCGATATTGCGGTTCCCGCAATCAAATTCACGTTCTGTTACATACACACGTTTACGAGTTAATTAAACAGAAATTTTTTATATATTGAAACGTTCTGCGAAATGATTCTAGGACAAGTTCGATAGTCTGTCATCACGAATTATCAATATTGAAGTTTGTGTTCAATTTTCCGACGTAGAAATTTCTAGCGTTTTCGATAACGAGTTTACCATTTTGGCCAAACCAAATGGCGAGTTGTGAAATTCAACGTAGCCACGACGCGTGTTATCATTTGTGCCATTTGCACAAATTTTCCCATCTAAAATGGATTTTGTCATCTATATGTGGAATTTATGGAATAAAACTCATAGATGGTTTTACAGTTTATGAACTTTTTGATCGCAACGTTATTTCATTGATTATCTTGTTGTGAGCATCGCCTATGCTGTGTTACGCGGCGCCTTGTATTTTTAAAAATTTTTGAATTAATTCCTTTATTGTTTTTTTTTTTTATTACCGTGAGTACAATCGATGCAACATTTCGCAATAAACTGTCCAGCTGTAAATGAAGCTGTGGAAAAAATATTCTTCTTTTCCACGATCACCAACAAATACGAATATTAATTAAGGTATTTACTACCTGGAAAAACCTGAAAAATCTGGAATTTTTTGAGGATTTTTTCCCTTGAAAATTAGAATTTCATGGAATTTTATTAATCAGGAAAATTTCAGAAATTTTACTTATTCTGTTTTTTTTTTAACATTCCTTTTTCTTTGATCGTTTTTTTCTTGATAATGCAAAATGTTGACAATCGATTAGCAACAAGTATGGCATATTCACATACATTCTTACGTGTCTCGCGAATTTTTATAAAAAAAAATTAGTACGAGACATACTCAGTAGAAGAGAATATAATATACTGATATTATGTTATAATGAATCTTTCTCCTAACTATCCCATAGATTTTGCTCAATTGCAGAAAATGATATAATCTCCTTTTTTTCTGATTTTGATTAATTTACAATGTATAGTTTGATTGCCTTATATTTGCATTCCAATTTATTTCAAAGTTGCATTTAAAAAATTGTCTGGAAAAATTGTCTAATTTTATCTGGAATTTTAAACAAAAATATCTAGAAAATTCGGGAATTCTCAGAAAATTTTACAAGATTTCAGTGAATTTCAGTCAACTTTGTTAATGAATATCGTTAACAGATTTCTCGAAACGAAATTTTTCACGTGATTTTTGGAGAAATAGGACGATTTCTACTAACGATTTAATGTCGTTTGCGTAAAGCTGATAGGTGTCTATTGAACATGAAGGTTGTATCGGCAGACCGCGCCGATACTTTATGCGGGCGTTATTGAAATATCGCCGTAAAAAGAAATATCGTCGCACGCGTTCTAAATCTTCCTAATACTAAGCGCGATGAGATTGCAGGTTACAAAACAGACTTTTGCCAATGATACATTGCGATCCATTATTTAATAAAATCTTTCAATATTTGTTAACCGATTAATTATTTAATTCGATTTTAGAAAGAGAAAAATATGCTCAATATTTTTGACAGATTATTGACGATGGTTAATTCATTGTTTTGTTGCATTCGATACATTTTGTTAAAAATAGAACTACTAAAATGTTTCTTTATCGCGGAAATAATCGTACGGAATACAATTTACATCCAAGAGACCGAAAATTGAGGACACGTTACTGTTCTGTTCAAGCTAATAGAAATTACCAATACGATTTTACGCTTTATGATTAATTAAACAAATTATATTATTATTGGGGTAGTACGCATTCACTTCCCTGATGTTGACAGGAAAGAATGTAACTTGTCATGTGCAGCATATAACATGTATTATGTAATAACTTATTAGGAATTGGAGTATAAAATACATGATCATCGACGCTGTTGAAAGTTCTTTGCTTGTTCTCGAATGTAACTATAGGAACACATTTTTAATGCCGAAAATTAATTTGCTTTTTCATCAATTAAATTTTTTTAATTTGACTTTTTTGGCAAGTTCTAATTATTGCCACAATAAAATCGAAAATTATTATTTATTATGCTATCCGCATTTGAAATAAAATTTGCTATTTATATAAATAACAAAAATTTAAAAATAATTATGTTTTTAAATTTCTTGTTTACATACTTATTAGAACTTTTAAATATATTAGTGAGATAGATATTTTCGGGAAAAATCAAAATATTCTATTAATTATATTAAAATTCGAAATTCTGAAAATAGAATGTCTAACTTCAAAGATAACGCATTTACTATATGGCAGAGCAAGATCACTTATGAAATGAAAAGAAATTGCTTTCCGTCACTATATGAGATCAACTTCTCTCTTACATGCTTTATATGGCATGTGCAGTAAGCAAATAGCGATGCATGGCAGCCATAATACCGTTTCCATGAGATTAAATTTAGCCGAACGGGCAATCTTTATGCGTTCGCTAGAAGTCATTTGCGTGCATGTCACGTATACGTTGTGCAACAATTTTTAATTGCCCACATCAGTGGGAATTTCATTAAATTTTTAACTTAAACGATAGTCTATTCGATCGATGCATTTTTTTATTTTCGGTAAATGTTGCATTACAAATTGTTGTATCGACGTAAAAATTGACGTAATAATTCGTCGATTATATTTTGTATTTTTTTGAATATCGAGTACTTTACCGCGTTTGCAAAGTGGCAAATTCAAAGACATGCAAATTTATCGCTTTCGATCGAGAATAACCTGAGAATAAATTTTGCATTTAAGGGTAATCGCGCTTCACCATGCCATTCCGTTCGTATAGAAAACGTCGTGCGTGTTTTCTATGTATTATCGGAAATAATAAAATTCAATTCCTTTATGCATTGAAAGAAAAAGAATGGTTGCAATTACCATACTTTAATTGTAATTTATATTCATTTTTGGACTATATATTTTTAGTTGTTTTATACAAATATGGTTAATTGTGCTATTAATAATAATTATACACATATGGCTTAAAATTTTGTAATTTATTTGAACATATTTTTTAATTATTTCCACATAAATAGTAAAAATTTAACAAAATAGTTATGTTCACTATTGTGATTGTATTTACTCAATAAAAATGTTTATTTTATTTACCATTTATTTCTTAATATTTTACTGTATTAATATTTTAAATTATTATATAATTTTTTCATGTTTGAGATAATTATATTTAAGTTATTATTAATTATATTATAGCAGTAATAACTATATAAATAGAGCTACTAACCATAATTATTTTACTTTATAATAAATCATAAATATATCAAACACTTTTCTCTCATTGTCAATGTATATTGTTTACGGTCACGTATATAATTCACTGCTCAGATATTTATATCGTGACTCTTTAGCTTGTCTTGATTAACGTTATATTCAAGTTGCATGTCATTCTGTTTAAAAATGTATATAACATAGTTTGTATAAATGCGAGTGGTGCGCATATGTTTGACCTGATTTGCTTACCGTATTTAATGCGCGCATTTTCATTACAAACGAATAAACTTATAAAATATGTAAGATGGAAATAATTAAAGAATATCATCGCAAAATTTGATTTTAACGGCGCGAGTAAAGCGTATCTCTTTTTCACGATGCGATTGATTTACGTGTCGATTTTATGATTTCCTATGGATGCGATAGAAATCGAGCATGGCAAAAAATGAGTGGCCGTTTAAAAAGGTAGGCAACACGACATTGATTCATGATGTAATCTATGAAAGATTTGTTACACGCAATAGGAGAATAAATCAATATTGCGGTGACATTGTGCTCTCTAGTGTAAATAAATCTTGGGCAGAATGCGCGCGGAAATTTTGTGCCATGCAAGAAAATTTTATTCTAAACAATTATTTTTATTATTTAATTTTTTTTATTTAATTTATTATGCTACTTAAATTTACAAAATGTGAAAAATATATTTCAGCAATAAATTATAAATTAAATTAAAAATATCGTAAAAACGAAATTACTTCTTTATATTCTATTATTAATGGACGCATTCTAACTATTCTAAAAATTTGAAGAAATGAAAAAATTAATTAAATTAAATCATATTTTAGAAAAAAATATTAAAAATTTTTATTTTTCTCATACAAATTTGTAGCATTAATTATAGAAATTTCGTTGTTATATTATTATCTTTATTTCAATAGCTGCAACAATTTTTTTTATATATAAAATATTTTTAGATTAATCAATTAAATTATATTTTAATTCTGAATATATTTGTTTTATAATGTTATTATTACAATATTGCTGTAAACATCAGATATTATTACCGTTTTCTTAGTAATCACTACTCGCAATTCATGTGCCATGTGAACGATTAAAAAAAAACATTTGCACGAACACTGTCCGTAGATTATTGAAGCGCTGTGACGGAATAATATCCGCTCTCTGCCGAGAGCACTTAGCCAGACCGATCCAGCGCTGTTTATCGGATGCTTCAAAAGCAAATCCGCGACAAAAATAGTCAGTCCGATCGGTTACGTAAAACTGCAACATCGAGAAAGTGTACTGAACAGAGGAAAATTCCCGTCGATATCGTGTCGAATGATTAAAGTCCATATAATCTATATTTGTTATACGCGTATTGTGAATTCGAAGATTAAGGTGATCGGAGAGATCATTTGAATTATAGAGTGAGTTTCTTTAAGTAAACATAAGACCTCATACTAAAGGTTATTCGTACATTTATCAGAAACTGATACATTATGATATTTTATCAGTATATTTTTCTCTTGTTTTGAATGTTAATGAAAACTGAATAATAACTGAATAGCAAGAAAAAGCAAGGAAAGATAATCATTATCATAATTCCGAGATTCTGCATCCTTTTTATGTATTGTTCTCTTTTCTGTCTTTCTCCGTTAAAAAATTTCCAATTTATTTACATATTTAAGAATGTGATTTTTAATTTTTTATGAAATATTTATTAAGTTGATAAATATTTTAAGAAATATAAACTTCTATATCATGTTGTTGACATAAACTAGTATATATGTTATGGGTAAAGTCACAAGCAAGTGGGCAGTGTTGACATTGCTCGGGCAATGCTGACATTGTACAGCAGGCAACTTGGGCAATTTCGACGTTGTCCATTTGCGCACTTTGTCCATAACATATATACTAAAACATTTCATTAACATTTTTTTTGTTATAATGTTTGTTAAGTCTGAAAGAAAAAAATCTTAAAGAAAAGAAATAATTATATGCATTATTTATATAAAATATAAAATAATTTATATTTTACTGAATGCTTTGATTCGAAAAGTGTAATTTTTTTATCTTGTTATTTTATGTTAATCAATGTATTTATTTCATTCTATTAAACCGAAAAACAATCTTGTATTCTGCTTTATTGATCTTCTCTTATGTACTCTATATGGAATCGCTTAGGTTATCAATGATAAGACAATCGTATTGAGTAAACAGTATGCAACTTGGAATACGCGATGACTAGGATGGAGATAGATGTGATCGCTCTGATGATATCTTGGAGATTCGATTACAAGGTGTTTGTATCCAGATGTCGTAGAAGAGAAGATAGCAATTGTGCTATAATATATACCGAGTTAATGTATTTGTATTAATATATGCTGAGACAACATTCTTTACTAAAACATTTATGTGACTCATGTTTTTATCTATTTATGACGAGAACAATTCTCAAAAATCGATTATTGAAGTTGTTAAAGCTCTCTCTCTCTCTCTCTCTCTCCCCCCTCTCCCTCCTTCCCTCTCTCTTTCTCTCATATACACATGCACGCACACGGAGTATCTTGTAAAGACCATAACAACGTTTAAGTATTATAGATTCCTGCGATCATTTTGAGACAAAAATTTTAATACTAAGATATCGAGATTATAATAATTTTTTAATTATAAACGTTTAAAGTTAGCTCGTTTAGATATGGTTAACATTTTGGGTTGGCATTTACCTATCATATCTTAACGCATGAAATTTAGACGATATGATTCTCTAACTTTAAATGCTTATAATTTAAAAACTATTATGACATTTTAGAATTAGGATTTTTGTCTCAAAATAATCTTATGTGATCTCAGGAATCTAATATCCTTAAATGTTGTTACAGTCTTTACCGAACACCTTGTATGTTTTTAGGACGTGTTTCTTGAAATGCGATTGACATTCATTAAATTGTTTATCAACATGTTAAATTGCACATATTGGATATCACTTTAAGTTTTGTTGTCATACGGTTATGAATATTCGAAATGTTTGTAAATCGAGTACCTTTTATTGCTTCCTTCAGTTTAGGGAACAAGTCTGCTGGACAAAATCAAAAGAGTAGAGAGAGTGATTGGAAACGGTAATGCAACTCTGACTCAAGAATTCCAGTACACGTTTTGAATTAGAACCTTAAGTAGAATACAGAATCATAATTAAGTCATAATGATATCATAGGACATTATCATGATATCATTTTGATACTAAAAAATGAACTTAAAAATAAATTTATAATAAATAAGGTCATAATAATGCGCTCTTATGATATCTATTATTATGACCCCTGCTTTGGATTGTGTGACAATAATAATTAAAGTGATGTCCAAAAATGACTTTTCACAAAGTTTCCGCAAGTTGTACGCATAATACGAACGTTGTTTTATATATATATATATATATAGAAGTGTGTTGTTTCTATAGGGAATTACTTTGAAGGATAAAGGTCATATTAATTAAATGATGTTTATTTTTTCATAACATTCATCGAACTTTATTGTCATACCACGTATGTATATTCCTCTTTCTTGAAGGATATTTTTAGTTAATTTGTCTGTTTTGCTCCGATAATTGATATAATGATTTTTAAATAAAAATTATGATTAGGCTGTGTGTTTTCTCGCAAACATTCTTATCTTTTAATTCGTCAGACGCAAATAGTTTGACCATGGCGCCATTTTGTTAAAAAAATCGAAAGGAAACGATAGGAATTGATATAATTAGCAAAAAAAACCTTATCAGGAGATACGATAAAGTCTCGAATGTCAACTCAATCAATAGAAACTCGAAGACCCGGCTGTGTTTCTATATCGTTTATTACTACAATCGAGCGTTTCACTTTTTATGTTCCAAAAGAAATGTTACTATCCCTTATTGTTTTTTTCTTTTTCTATTGAAAGCAGATTTAATCGTTAGAATACGATAAAGTTGTCTTGTATTAATTTATTATTCTCTATCGTTTTATTGGAGTTTCTGGAAAAAAATGATTGATATATTGAACCAATATGTTGGTAATGAATATCGATTTAACATTGATGTGCAACGTTGAGCCGACAATCAAAAGTCGAGAGTTAACGGCCAATGTTAGCCCGACCTAAAAAAGAATCGATCGTAAATTTACGATATTTGTTGTTAACTTATGATTCATAATTATGATTAAAACGATTAAATCAATTTTTGTCGTTTTCTTTCAATTTTTTTAAACAGAGTATACGAAATACGACTTTACCATATATGTTAAGTGCCAGGTGGCGTCGCCGGCCGTTTTGTCTACAAAGAAACACGACAAGTCGAGAAAATCCGAAGGGGTGCCTTACCCGATCCTGGTAAGTTTCTTTCCTAACGCTGGTTTCTGCAAAAAAACGAACGTTGTGCAACGAGGCAAGAGGGTGCAAGAGAGGCAGCAACCCTGGCGGCCGCGCGCGCGGCTTGTGAAATTATTTCCTCCGCGAAAACTGAGAAACTTTTATCCAATATCCGCGGCAGCATCTGGCATCAAACGGTTCTGTGCGCATGTCTCTATGGGGTTTCGGAAAATGTTCACTAGCACTAAGAGAATGAGAGTGAGAGTGTGTGTGAGAGAGAGAGAGAGAGAGAGAGAGAGAGAGAAAAGTAAGAGAGAGGCAACGGTAAACTGCACAACCCATTGGCTTCTAATTGAATCTTACGGCATCCACGCGGGTTCTGACACTTTAAGCACGTGGCGTAAAAGACCACTTCGCACTTCGGGGTGAGTCTGTGAATTAACTTATCGACAATTACTATAGGCACTTCTCTCGAAGTTTATTCATCAAAATATATCGAAGAAATAAAATTATATTAAAAGATGATCCCTTGTAAAGTTCAATAGCAAATAAACGTGTGCGCAAATAACATATTTACATTTGTTAAGTACATATAAATTCTTTATTGCTGTGTAATAATGTATAACAAAGTGTTAATATTTAAACAGTGTAAATTTTATATTTTTTAACACACAAGCAATTGTAAAGATGACAGATTGTGAAAGGATGACTAGATATATATTCTCTCGCAAAGAAAGTGCGACATAGAAATCATATTTGATTCGAAACGAGAGGAAAGTAATTATTTCTGGATTTGATATCTCTTGCGTCATCCGAAATATTGGAAACAAAAGTGAAGGTGATCTTCTTCCCGTTACCCCGGTGGAATATATATTTTCTGTCTGATAATAGATTTTTCCCTTTACGTGCAGAGTGATATATATATGCCCGAATATGCCGACCTAGTTCGGCGGAATTGCTGGCTCGCTCGCAGTGTAGGCAGTCGATTTATCGTTTGATTAAAAAAAAGTTAACCGAACTTTCTGATAGCTTTGATGCAACTGAATGGTCAATTTGTTTGATTTCCATTGTCGATACATAGTTACTATATTCATTGTTACACATTGTAGTTTTGCATATTTAGCAATATTCAACTATGATTATATTTATGAACTTTTGTAAATGTGCTATTTCATAGCTTCGTATATCCTGTTAGAAAATTTTCAGAAATCCAGAATTCCAGGAAAGATTTAATAAATTTTCGAAACTTTATCATCATAAAAGTAAGGACTCACATCGATCGTACACGATGCGTGTAGTAATAATTTCATTTATAGCACGATGGAATTGCTTTTTTACGACATCGAGAATTATCGTCAATTTTTGCAATAATGCCGTGCGAAAGTCTTTTATAATGTACTTATATTGTATATCGCGAAGAGTGATACTATTTTAAATTTTTACTGGCATTTTGTACGAGCGTATAGAGGAATAATGGTAGCACTGCACTGCATTAAATTTCACTACCGTAGAAAATAGTGGGATCAAATGAAATGGCGCTTCGTTGTGCATCTTAATTGGCTTCTTGTTCCTAACGAAGTAGTAGAATTTAATTTATATCGCAAGGAAACGAACAGAACAATGCCTCAAATGCGTAATGACACTCTATCTGTTACAGTTGCACTTGCAGTTTATGTTTTTTACGACCTTTATAATATTATATAATACGCGCGCACACACACACACACACATACAGATAGGCTTTTAAAAATATGAAGTACACATATACATACAGAAGAGCCTTCAAGTTAAAACATGATATAAAATTCAGTTAATCTTTTAGCTTGCGCATCGATGCAAGCTTACGAATTTAACGTGCATTGTATTAAGGCACATGCAGTAGGACAGCCGCTTTAAGCTCTTAAGTTTTTCCGCGTACTAGCAGCCGCAATCTGCAGACGAAGGGATCTTTTTGCTGCGACACCCTTAACAGCAAACGACAAAAAAGGTCTATTCGTATTGCGTAATAATATCGCACCCGCCTTACTTCTCGCCATCGACCCCATCCCTTTTGTCCGTCGATGAAACTGCGGTAGCCCCAAGGTTACGAGACACAATGAAGCTTTATTTCTTCTTCATATAGATATATATATATAAATACTATATATATAGTGTATATATATATATATATATATAAAGAGAAGCTGCGCGCGAGCTTTATTAGCTCGTCATGTATTTTGGTGCGTCGCCCTTCGTCAACCCAGTTTAGTGGCGAATCGAGAAGAGCGAGAGAGATAGATCTTTCTTCTCTTTTTTCATATAAAACAAAAATTGCAGCACCGATTTTTATTCCGTGATAGTACTCCGTGCACGAGATAGATGAACAAAAAAACAATATTGTTGCTAAAAAGCGAACTGTAGCCGCGGTTCTATGGATACATGCATGTCACTAAAATATTATTTCCTTAATTTCAAAAGAATGAGTTATTGTCGGAAATTGTTACACTCTCAACATTCGCATATCGTATGATTAAGGAATTATTATGTACAGCATTATTAGACAATGGTTTTTCAGATTAGTTTATGATTCTGGCCATCTCATTTGGATTAATTTTTTTATTATTTTTTATGGATTATTGATGCTGAATTATATATACTTTTAAATATATTTTTAAATATATTTTAATTTTATTTTACAATCAAACACATACAATGAGCCAACATTGTTAGGGTGAACATCTTTATTTAAAAAAAACTTATTTTATTGTTTAATTAATATTTACCTTAGTGTAACTGAGATTAGTTCATGGCATGCGTATATATGTATATGATTCCAAACCCTCTGCGCGATTCACTCTATAGTCAAATCCTATCTATTTCACAAGCTTCTCATCTCGAATATACGTGGATAGGATTTGGGGTTGTCCTACCACTTGGTCGAATCCTTCGAGCTAGTTACATAGAGAGAAACGGGATATATATATGCTGAATACGTCGTGTGTGCGTGTGTGCGCAATGCCTACCAATGTTGGAATTTGCCATTCGCTGCTATCTATGCTGCTTCAATATGTGCAGTGTATTGATTACATACTGTATCTAAGGCGCGAGTAAATAGCAAAATTCGTTAATTTAACAAGTAAATATAGAGAAGTTTCTTCGATAATTTGTTTTTCCGTGCACTTGCTGCATGCATCAAAATTGATTTGCAATCGTGAAAACTGTTGATTTTCATCAAAAAGAATCTGATACACAAGCGCGTTGTGATACTAGTCAATTATTTCTCATATATAATACTTGAGAATTCTTTGGTAAAAAGCTGGATACGTAAAGCAACGGCGAAACCGAGGACGCCGTTTCAAGTCCTGTCGCACGATAGAAGCCGTAAAGGTATAAAAAATGGACAAACAGAGCTACCTAGGACAAAGTAAGAGGGTGAAAATGGGGCCAAAGGCAGAGAAAGAGTCCAGATAAATGTAGAAGCGAGCTCACAGTAAAACCGGTCGAGAAATAAAAAGGTCGTTCCTCGGCTCGTGGCCCAGATCGTTTCGCAATGGGGATTGCCTACAGCACGTCATATAAAATGGCCGAAGCCATCCCTCACGCGTATTTTCAACGTACCATGGAATCCCCCCTTACGAAGAACGAGAGAAAGATGTGACTCTGACTGTTTAACTCTCTGGTAACATCTAATGTATGATTAAACGTCGTAATAAAGATATCATTGACGGTGCTATTTAATTTAATACACCCGGAGCATTTACAAATTTATTTGATTGTGTACACTCTATCAATTAATTGGAGAAACGAATAATAATTGTCGATACTAATCGAATACCTTCCATAGCTGTTATTCTCGTTAATTACGTAATTAGATTTTTATTGGAGAGAGGGGGAGTTTACCGCGCGCGTATGTATATTTTATTGAAATTGAAGCAATTTAGTATCAATTGCGACAATGTAATCAGTGGTATATTTACTAATAACATTATGATAAAACAGTTATTAATGCAATTACTAATTAATATCTAGTAATAGCGGACACTGCTTTGTATATATAATATGAGAGAGTTGAAAATATTATAAAATATTAACGGGAGCCGACATACTCGTAATTATGTCATCTACATATCGGAAGTAAAACGAAAAATTAATATTGAGCATATTCTAAGCTTTTTCCTCAAGATCTTGTAAAACAATGTCAGCCATGATGGGAGAAAGAAGAGATCCCATCGGTGTACCGAATATTTATATATGACATTGTTAAATTTAAAGAATGTGGAAGATATATATAAATTCGATTGCATGTATAAATTCTGTTTTAGGGGAATCGATGTTTTTTGTTCTATGTATTGCCATCTTTTATTAATGCTTTCAATCACCAAATCTTGAGGAACGTTTGAGAACAGAGATGTTAAATACAACGTTTTATTTATGATTTACACTTAAATAAAGATTAACAATAACTTTTATACATTTTTTAAATAAAAATAAATGCAAACGTTTTTTTAAATTATAAAATAATTTGGACTAAATATATTATAATAATGGGTATAAATAGCATTCATACCCGGGAAAAAATGTTATATATATGGACATATTTTATATATACATTATATAATTATATAGAAAATATGTCAATTTTTTACATAATTATATATAATTTTGTATATTTTTATATAATTATATATAATTATATATGAAACATTTTCTCTTCGAGTATATATTTAGAGATAGGTATCTGGAGACACGATAGTGTCTCGGCGCTAAACATGGCGCGAGTCACTGCCGTTATAATTTACCTATTATTTTTCCCGTATTAATTAAAATCCTATTTTCGATTTCAAAGAGTGAATTTTAGTGCTTAAATATTTTGACGTGAATTCATATATGAATTTATATACATATCTAATAAAAAATCTAATATCTAAATTATATCGTAAAAATTAATTACAGATAACGGTATGTGTGTACAAGTGCAGTGCTGTCATACGTCGAGAAAATCGTGTCAGCCTATTCAGAACGTACATATCTCAACGTATAAAGTAAGTACACATCGAATTGTGTTTTTGTATTTCAAATTTTTACATATTTTATTTTACTTTCTATTTTATTTTACGAATTTAATATCGTGCAAGTAAATAATTGATAATTCTTTTTCTACATATTTACAAGAATGTTAAATTAAATAATGATTATTTTTACATGATTAAAATTATGATTAAAGGTAATCATTAATTAAATTAAATTAATGATTACCGTCACATTAAATGAATAATAAATTATTTACTTTTTTTTTATTGAAAAAAAGAAATTCAGTAATTTGCTCTTTACGTATGTTTTAATAATTAACTTGTCAATGTTGACTGACTTATAACCGTTATATTATAATTATAATATCATATTACGTGATAATATGATATCTATTTATGAAAAAGAGAAAAACAGCTGAACAGAGAAAATCGATGTTTCATTTAAATTGTGAAAATTAGTTATAGATAATAGAACGTGTATAATATAAGAGTTACTGATTTTAATAAGTAAACTGTTTGGAATATCATTGACTTTGATCATTTATAGTTCGAAATTATTTTGTGCTTAGAATTTGAAATCTTCGAATTTAATTCATTTTCAAAACCCATTATTAAACTCACAATCGTGAGACATTGTGAAGTGAATCTAGCTAAGCTGTGCCGCAATCACAGCAATAGTCCGCTTAAAACGCGTTTTAACTTATAGAAACGTTAACTCAGCTATTCGCAAATTATCCGGTTCCCATTTTATGAAATAGCCAAAGGTATTATTATATCTATATAATTGGATATATCATATACTCTCTCTTAAATCTTAATGCACACCTTTGGGTCATTCGTGTCTTGCGCATTTCTTTCTTTTGAAATATCAAGAGCATCTGGTCAAATACCGATCTTTTTTCTATTCCTAAAAAAAGTTTGGCATTTAGAGAACAAATTTTGTGCGTTGTTAGTCTCAATTCGTGCACATCCTTCAACTAGAATAACTCAATACATTAATCTTTTGTTAAAAATATTGAGTACATTGCGTGAATTTCGTTCAAAAAGTTATTACAAACTAATAATCGCTTATTGTAACAAAATTTAAAATATCTAAGATATATGTAGATGAGTGCGTAACGAATCCAAAAAAAATCGTGCAATAAAGCCTATTCATCAAAGAATATTAAGAATGTAACGAATAGATTATTTTACTGATTTTGTAATATGCATTTCGACAGTTAGATGATCGGCGCGTGACCTTGGGGTTTGCTTTGATGCGGACAAGCGGGTAGACGACGCGGCGCGTCATGTTTACGCACAGTTACCGCGCATTCATTCCATTATCAAGGCTCGTACGGGCAGGTAGCCGTGTCGCGTGCCGCTCTTCAAAATTTAAAATATCTAAGATATATGTAGATGAGTGCGTAACGAATCCAAAAAAAATCGTGCAATAAAGCCTATTCATCAAAGAATATTAAGAATGTAACGAATAGATTATTTTACTGATTTTGTAATATGCATTTCGACAGTTAGATGATCGGCGCGTGACCTTGGGGTTTGCTTTGATGCGGACAAGCGGGTAGACGACGCGGCGCGTCATGTTTACGCACAGTTACCGCGCATTCATTCCATTATCAAGGCTCGTACGGGCAGGTAGCCGTGTCGCGTGCCGCTCTTCTTTACATTGCTTTTGGAACATAATCGCGACAAATGCTAAATATAATACGAAATATAATACGTTGTACTTCATGAATATTCACAGTATACGATTACTAGCTCGGACAATTAATTATTCGTAAAAGGATCGAGATGACAATCGTGAATCACGGAACAGATATTTTGTACGGTTCATTCATTTGGAATAAAAACGCGAATGGAAAAACACAGAATTTATTACTATTTCACGATAATTACGGACAACTATTTTTGTTAAATGTAACATGTTTGTCTTGCTTGAGTATAACTCTCGATTATTCTTCGAATGATATCACACGAGTCATAAAAATGTAACGTTAATAAATACTCTCATGCAAATAACGCAATTCATGCGATTCCTACTTTCACAATTAATATAATTTGCGTAATTAATAATTAAATTAATTTTTCGTTTTCGTGCATCCTTCGTGATATGACAAAAAATTGAGTGTAAGTTTGAAACTACTTATATACTCGGTAATAAAAGAAATAAGTATATTTCTCTTTTTTATTAATCTCTAGCTCATTCTATTGATTATCTCTAATCACATCTTACAGACATCGTAATAAGAGATTCAGCTCTTTTATCTGCTCTGAATTTATTTCGCAATTCGGCGGCGAATTGATATGTTTTTCATTTCCAAAAGTTAACCGATAATTGCACAGTAGTATAGATAATAGCTATATATTACATTTTTTTCAGATGATATCTTCCCTCTCAGGCCCGGTTTTTCATTACCTTATTAACTTATGGTTAGACTTAACCTAATGTTATAACCAATGGGCTTCATTTGTAATGATGTCATGGATGAAGCCCATTGGGTGAAACATCAGGTTAAGCTTAACTATAAGTTAACCAGATAATAAAAAACTGGGCCTTACGGGTACGACCTTGACGTGGTGGGAGGGCTCAGTACCCAGAGGATATACACGAAAAGAACGGTTTTTCTCACGTATCTAAAAATTTTCGGATCTATCTGTCTGATATATCTAGATAAATTTTTAGATATTGAGTAAAATCGTTCTCTTGGTGTAAAAATCCAACGACGG
>NW_017256147.1:1680486-1681693 GCF_001594055.1 Mycetomoellerius zeteki
GTCGACATGTGGTGTTGATTCCACCGACCGAAATGGAAATCATATATCATGGGTTTTGTAAACGTGAAATATACCGCAGTGTCGCGCGAAAGACTTTTCTAAATAATTAGTCCGCGCGCGATTATAATGTGTTATTCGCGAGTGTTTTACGCGAGTGTCCTGTGCGAGAGGATGTCAACCCGATTCTGAGAGGAGGAGGAGGTCTAGGAGAGGCATCAGGCACCAGCGGAACAACCTTGCGGTAAATATATTTAATACTATATTTAATTGTAGGTAAATATTACTTTGCTTGTGTAACATCAGTATCTTTCTTCTATTTATTCTTGAGTTGTTTTATTTTAATAATTTAAAAATGATAATTAGAAAAAGGATTATTTCAAAATTATTTTGAAATTTTATAAATACGTATTTTCCAGAAAATGTAAAATTATTTTTTGGAAATGTATAATTATTTTTTTAAATATAACTGAATGGTAAATTAAAAAACATATTATATAATATATGTTTATATATGACATATTTTATATAAAATTATATATAAAATATGGCCATTTTTTGCTTATATAGGTACGATTAGGCGACCGGTTACCTAAATCGTACTTTTTGCAGCATGTTACAAAAAGATTTATAACAAATTAATTTGTTATTGATGGAAAGTTAAACATGTACTTAATAATAAGCGTCCAAATCCTCAAGCTACAATTTCTAATGTTCATATAAAACAGTGCCAAATGGAAAATATAATAAAAAAATAGGTTAAGTGTACGCATTCGGCAACTTTCCCCTACATATACAGGGTGTTTCCAAATTAAATGGCAAAACTTCGGGAGCGTGTAGAGGAGTAAAAAACTAAGAAAAAAAGTCCTATAGACATATGCTCGTTTTTGCTCCGTTTCAGAGAAATCGAAAAAAAATGTTTACATTTCTTGCCATATCTAGCACCGACATATTTGATTACATTTTCCACTTTCTGTTATGAATTTGTCAGTCGCTCTTTGAAAGCCTTTAACAGTAGATGAATTTTGTCTTTTGCAATATGCCGCGTACGTATTCTAATAGTGAATATGCTGATATGGTTTTTGTATACGGTTTCTGCAACGGTAATGCTTTAAAGGCGGTGCGAGAATATGCACGACGATTTCCAAACAGAAGAGTGCCAAACCGAAGAGTGTTTATGTTGACATTTAATAGATTGCGAGAGACTGGA
>NW_017256147.1:1682467-1731919 GCF_001594055.1 Mycetomoellerius zeteki
TTGTATTGCTGCAAGAGGTGCACATTTCGAACAAAATCTTCATTAAAAAGTTTATAAATAAAATAATTAAAATAATAAATTAAATATATTTTTTTCTTTTTTCGTGATTTCCTGCGAAACAAAGCAAAAAGGAGCATATGTCTATAGGACTTTTTTTCTTAGTTTTTTACTCCTCTACACGCTCCCGAAGTTTTGCCATTTAATTTGGAAACACCCTGTATATGTGCACGCAATAACTATTTCATTTATTTAATAAATATAGAAAAAAAATTATAAATTTACAAATTTCTATTTTATTGAAGCAATAAGGATGTCATGTAAAATGTTTTTTTATATGCTTGCGTATTAAAACTTATTTTTTGTAAAAAATTTAAATTATTCCATTAAATCATTCTTAAACTACGAATGTATTTATCATTATTTAAAGTTTATTAGCTTGTGCTTAGTAATTTAGTTTACGTAATTCACACTAATTTGATAAACAAGCCTTTCTTGAATATCAAAAGCAGTAACACAATAAGGCAGGATACACCAGGACGTAAACGCGAACTATTGCTTTCCAGATTAGGCTTGGATGCACGTTCACCTCCTTAGTGTCAAACTACCTAATCTAATGCAGCGGCGGTTTCCTTAGAGGATTCATGAAACTGAAGTTCACCTTGCTGCTGCGGTAATTATTGCCTGCGGCAATATAAAGCAAAGCACGTATTGTTGCGCTTATAGACTGCGCCCGTGCATATTAGCCGTGACGTATCACGGAAGTCGTGGTGATACGGCGCCTGCTAAGTTTGAAAGCATTTCGCTGTTTTGTGCAATTTAATGTCATTAATGCGCAGAGATGATATATGGTTCATTCATGAATCAACGATCACCGAAGACCCATACTCTCTCGAATCGTTTAAATCAATCGTTCACATATGTACCAAAGTTGAATAGATTAATATAGGCGATTATATTATTATTTTATATTGCAATCAAATAGTATACAATTTATAACTGATAACATAGATAATAATCTCATAAATATTTAATTATTTTTTTTTAATTTTTTAATGTGATATACATATTTACAGTTGAAATTAATTAATTTTATGAATTATTGTTTCAGATTATTTCCTATTGGTGTCAACTAGATTCCTAAGTCCGATGCTTCAGTGAAAGTAAAACGAAAATTCGCTTTACTTGGCCATTACTTGGTCGCAGCCTGGGCGGTGAGTCTCCTGCAATTTTTTTTAAATCTTTAGCAAGTTGTTCCACTACTATTACAGACCGTAAAATATTAGGTTAGTTATTCACAATGATGCGACGAATAGTGCTGCGTTTTATGATGCGCTAGGTTTATCCAAACTATAACTTACAACTTTATTTCGAAATTTTTATAGTTACGGCTGAAACGCCATAAATATGCTTTTATTATCATTCTATGTAATACACGTCTTTCTTCGGTTTGTCTGATTGTTCTTACTATTTTTGCAATATCTGGCCAAAATTCTTGCATAATAACAAGTGAATTGTCAATTATAAATGTTATGAAAGAGAGGTAGGGGATTTCATTATTATGTATAAAATTGTTCGTTACGATAATATAATCGCTGTTTTGTAATAAGTATTTAAACATAATGGGGATTAAATAACAAATGCTTTTAAAAGCTTTTAGAATGAGTATTACGACTAATTAAAAGGATTGCAAGCAAAACTATTTTCATTAATATGCATAAATCATTATTATTGATGAATAAATTTTTTGGATCATATAATTGAATTTTTCTATTCAAATGTTACATGATTCTAATTGTATTTAGAGATAAAGATGATATACGATAAACTACCGTCAATTTATCTCTCACTGGATGATCAATATCGGTTCTGTACTTGTAATACTTCCTAATGCGCGTGTCAACGTTTACAAACGATGGTACATTACTATTGGTGGTAAATTTATCGTGGAGTAATTTATAATTATGTTCCGAGCAAAACGTCCGCGTGCCGGAACGATTGTAAATATCGCTTTTACGAATATGAATTATTTTATAATAATGAACGTAACAATATGAATTATTCTCTTACATATATTGTGGATATTTAAAGTTGTGACAATAAAATCGCATTGTTAGATTTAATGAACCAGAAATAAATAGTTTCTGATAAGTATAGTCTACACAAATCCCTCTGAATATAAACTAACGGTAACATTATACCAATGTTATAATTATCTACTCAACAGCGTAATTGTTATATACAACATGTATTATATTACATTTATATTGTTTTATAATATTGATATACTGCTACTGTTAGTTCGGATTTTGCAAGATGTCTGCTTTAAACGAAAGTTGCTATACATATATTTGTATCTTGTTTTTGTATATTATTTTTATAATTACTTATATTTTTGTTTTATATTTACTTATATTTATAAGTAGTTAATTTATTTTCTAAAACATTCAAGAAGAACTAAATGCTTCTTAATAATAGACTGTTCGATCAATTTTTTTTAGAGAGAATTAACTTTTTCTTCAAAAATATACAGAAAGTCATCATTATTGTAATTGTCAATTTTATATGAAACTGATATTCTATTAAAATGCATTTGTTTTAAAATTTACTGAAAATGTAAATTTATTATCTGTTTAACTCTCTAAAGTTTAGATTATAAAAAGTCTTTTTTAAATTATTTATAATTCGGAAATTAAAGCCTCAATAATTTCTTTAAAAGAAATTTGACTTCAAATTGGCCAAAGAATTTTTTAGTAAAAGAATGTCTAAAGTTTTCCTAGAATATATATTTATTAAATTGAGCACTTTATATCGATCATTTAAGCGCAATTCGATATATCACAAATGCAAAAGAGGAATACAATTTTGAGGAATATAATGCAATGGGAATGTCTTTTTATATAAATTGCAATTGTCATCAAGAAATGTTTTATTATTGCGGATGTGTTGCTGATCCGCAATGTGCTTAACGTAAACATTCAATATTTTCCGTGAATGCCGAAGGTGAAGCTAACGCGTCTTTCCATCGAGCGATACGATAAGCGTGGGATAAGTGGCGCTCTCCGTAGAAGCTTCGAAATTAATTCCAAGCAAGAAGCCCTTCGTCGTTGCGCTCGTCCTTACCCCACAGCCTTCCGCAAACATACGGGAGCGGTCCTGACGGATATAGCCCGGGCTAAACTAACCTAGTCTAACCCAACCGAACGCAAAGCACCGAGGTTGTCCTCTCACCGCGTGCAAGGTGCAGCCTACTGTCTATCTGAAGCTGCCACGAACCATCAGGAACGAGATATCAGCCAGGGAACAATTCCAATCAATTTGAGGCGGATGTATTCGTCCGACCCCAACCCCTTCCAACCCCCTTGCACTGGTTGCTCGTGAATCGGCCGATATGACGAGAGTACATCCAAGAGCCCCCACAAGGTATACATACTGTATACATATAATCGACCACGAATCGAGATGCTATTGGAACAATCGGATTTGTCGTTGATCGCGCGGCCTCATGGAAGATCCCCGGATAGTTAACTATTTTGTTGACCGCAGAAGTATTAGGGATATAGATATATGTTATGTATAAACCATGGTAAGTTGGGAGACTGTTGGATTGGAAACTTTAGTAAGACTTTGAAGGCTTTTATATTCGAAGATGGTATTGGTTCAGACGAGATTCTGATATTTTATATTTTTAGTCTAGAATATTACCATTTGGAAGTTCCGCATTTCGTTGTTGAGCTTTCTTTCGATATCTCGCGATGATTTGCGATGATTATCTTTAGATTGTTTCCATTCTGCTATTTTTCATTGATTGATAGAAATCGATGATATCTTTCTCGTAATTCTCGTTTATAAATCTTTTTGTAGCACGAATTAAATTCTTCCATTGACTATTCTTGTACAGTCAATTCGATCGTAAAACTTCTTCGACGTAATTTGCATTTTAATCATAAACTGGATTAATGATACGAAAATAAAGTTTGTGTAGCTGCTATATCGGTAGAGAAGCTCTTGCTGTCTAATGAATGATCCAAGTATTATTTGAATCATTTGTCCGTTTCGGCGTCGGTGAACGAGGCGCCTGTCGGCGAGTAGTGTCATCAAGAGAAGATACTTACAAAGCAGATGATATGTGTATGCACGCTCGTAAATCACGATGTTTAACATCCATCTATAGTTGGTGCCATTAAAGTAGTCGCTACGTATAGTCGGACGATAAAATATTTACGTCTCCTATCGCAGAGCTGTCGCGGTGAGCTTCGAATTGGCTTTGAAATTGGCATTCGATCCACCGAGATTCGCGCAAAAGTTAGTGCTGTTTGCCAGCCACGAACGCGTAGTCCTGTATTTTGATGTGTTCACCCCGACGTACACACGTGCATCGATGGAATGTTCGCAATAGGGCGACGCTGGCATTGAAGTTTTCATGCTCCAACGACTTTTTCCGGAGCCGCGAAACCTTGTATACGATCCAGCTGTATGTGGAACGATAGCCGCGTGTAGCATACTAGTACGAAGACGGTCTTTAATTCAAGGAAGCACGTGCCCGGTGTAAAGCTCGAGACCATTACGTAGCTTGAGGCACGTGGACTACAAGAGGGTAAGGAGGGATTGTAGTGCAGCACTTCGTACAGAGTAAAATTGCAGTAACCACAACGACGACGACGAGGACAAGGTTGAAAACGAGGACGAGGACGAGGATGAGGACGATGGGCAACGACGATGGTGTTCTTGGTCTCGATCCGATCGGATCGGACGATGGTATGACTTCGATTTTCGATACTCCAAAAGTATCTTCTTTGTGTGCCGCGACGAGATAGAAGCGGACTGTGAATTTACAAATATACGAGTGGTAGCGAGTAAGAAGAAAGGATTACGGGTCAACCGGGAACAGAGGTCTCGGGGGAGATACCGGAGAGAACGTTAGGTATATACCTAAGCCAAGAGAGAGGACTTAAATAATCAATCGCCTCCACGAAGGCTGTAGGTAAAAGCCTATAGCGTCGGTCCTTGGGCGAAGTGTTTGCGCACCCTTCGTTTCTACCTTTCCTTCGCGTTTTCTTCTTTCGAGATCGTCCCTCTCTTCCTGCTCTTTAATACAACTTCCTTTTCTCTATCTTAGCCCAACACCTTCCGCCTTTCTCGCCGCGTTCACATTCTACTTCAGAAGAAGCTGGGTGCACACAAAGAGACTCCCAAGTTGAGTTTTATGGCCGAGAAGGTCGACTTACTTGGTTTATGAGAGTGACCGTAACACTGTCCTTCGTGAATTCTCGATCGTAGGACCCACGAAAGATGAGGACCACTAGTTTCTTAATGCTTTAGCAGTTTTATTGAATTTCCTTCAAAATGCGAATTTGATAATCTGGTTTTCGTGCTCGCATCTGCTTCTTTTCTTTATTGAATGTATAAAAATTTTTATGCGCTAAGAAAATTTGATATTCCTTTTTTACATTAATGAGCAGGATGTTATTTTCATGCTGTTGTCATAATTATTAATACTACGATGTAATATCTTATTTTTAAAGCATATTTTTATATTAATTCTTTTTCGAACTTATATATATATATACTTAAATTACAATTTATTAAGAAATTGTTAATCATAATTGTATTGAATTTCGTAATAAAAACATGAAATTCGTACAAATGAACAGTTTCTTATTCATAAAATGTCAGACTTGTTAGATTTATATGGCTTAGGGAAACTCACTGGAAAAATTTTGAAAGTGAGCCTTTAAGATCTGCTTAATGTCTGGCGAATGCGGCTGCTTTTACTCGCAATTAGAAATACCAGCAATGGATGCTACGAGGTAGTAAATGCCATTTGTGTTATGCCAGTGTTGGACACGGTTTTAAACCGGTGATTAGAGATTTCAATTCGTGCTCTGCGTTCGCGCTATTCGTTAAGAACGAAATTAACGCGCGACGTAATCGCGAAGACTAGAGGCTCGTCCGGCGCGGCAACGAAAGGAACAAAGACGCCTTGGGAGGATGGGTTAATTCTACATAGCGCGTGGGTTAATTTGGAAAACGTGCTTCCTGGATTGTTGCTATGGAAATGAGAGCGTTCGTCCTCACGTTCCCCTTATTCTCAGAGTACGACTTAATCCCGAAGAGGAAGAGAGATAGAGAAGCAAGGTCGAAGGAGAGGCGGAGAGAAGAGGAACCGACAGTCACAGTAACCGTACAAAGCGTAATGCGAGAAGGCAATAAGATCTGTGAGGAAGTGAGAGAGGGAAGAGATGGAAGGGTAGAGAAAAGGAAAAGCAAGGAGTTTAGGAAAGGAAGCTGTTGCTATCCGGACTGGATGATGTAGAAGAGGAAGACGAGAAACGAGAGAATAACGTCACGTACACAGCGCGCTAAGAGCACGTTTCTTCACCCGTTCCGGTTGCTCGAGTATATTAATCCTACGCGAGAGAAAAAGGGGGGCCCTTTTGTATTTTTCACACTCTGTGTTCGCGGCGGGAATCTAGCGCAGACTCTTGATAATCTTCGACGCAGTGTTATTGCTGCGCCGGCGCGAATAAAGTAATATTCCCGCTAACGCTCATAACGCCATGTACCCTTCAATTACGTTCGTAGAATTTTTATTAGCGCGTTCGTGTCTACATTACGCAATGATGCCACCGCACTGCTGTCGATGCCTGCATTCTTTCGTATGCTTACCTACGTTTACTTAAGCTCGAATATAATGACGGTCGCATATTCTAGAATACATTTTTCAGAATGTATAAATTCTCGAATAGTTTTCAAATATAATTGTTAAATATATACATTGCAGCGAATCTCGTGTTTCTAACACTGTATGTTCTGTGTAATTACAGAAGTGTGTATTTTTTTTAATTATAAAAATGCCTAAGTGATGCAAAATTCTGTAATATGTATGATCAAATATTATGTACAAAAAGAATTAATTGATGATTACTTTTTTTTTTTAAATAAACAGCTTATATTAATGATAATATAAATTATATATATATATATTAATTTATATCTGATTGAATTGAAAGAAAATTGAGTGGAAACATCATTACGTCGTATATCATTTTTACACATGATTGGTTCGATAATTAACTCCTTTTCTCATTTAACTAATATCGTATTTCCTGAGTAAATAACGTGAATTTCTACTCTTTCTTTGCTGTTATAATACACGAAAAATAATATTTTTACAACGACAGTACCGAGAAGTATATCTTTCACGATTATTGTGATTTATCTATACATATATAAAAAAGTACTCAGATGAAGATTCTTGCAAAACTGATGCAGTCGAGATAATACCATTTGTTATATGTGTCTGTGTACACTGCGTCTTAAAAACCTTGATACCTGGTGTTTGCACGTGGATCGGATCGGATTTGCGCATCAGATGGTCACATTTATGCAAAGTCTTATTTACGCGCGTGTACAGTATACCGTCATTCCGTGCGTGAAACACTACGGCGAAGGGTGCGTTTTCTCGCATAACTTTTACCGCTTACAGTGACAAATAGCCATACAATGTCGTGCATGCTTGGATGATGATAAGAAGGGCTGAAATTTAAAGGCAACTCACGGTACTATCTTAAAGATTTGTGCATTAAACACTAAGATTCGCGTCGAATTGGTATTGTGAAGTATAAATTTATACGCGTAACTTTTAATAGTCTTATTTTAACAGCTTAGTCGTATAATTAAAGTCGCTTTGGTTATTGGCGTGATTTTAAACAAAATAAAAACGCACAATGAAAAAACATTTATGTTATTCTATATTAGATTTCACATAATCTTTTTCGGTTAACATGCCTAAATTTTTACACGCTTTAATATAAGTAGTTAAATATATAATATGTAAATACAATTCTTTGCACATTTGAAGAGCTGACTTTCAAAATGCGTTTTGTCCAAAATTTGTAATTTTCAAAAAACGAGAAAGAAAGACTCCGTTCATAAGAAAATTACGCACTTTACAGAAAATGACAATATGCCGATCAGTAAGATATGAAATATTAAACAAAATTGCTAAACAATTGCTAAAAATGTTAAACAAATGCATTTTGTTCGTCTCTAGTTAAAAAATATAATGCACTTCGAAATGTCTGTTTTTTCAGCATATAAATTAACGATGAAAAAATACTTTCTGAACATCTCAGAGTAGCTTATAATATGAGTTTTTCAACATTGAACATTACGTTATCTCTAACTAAAAAAATGAAATTTTGGACAAAATGCATTTTGGAATTCTACTCTGCATTTATGCTATTAATTCCACGTTTGTCCATATTGAACGCTAGATATTGACTTTATGAACAACAAAAAATCTAAGCTTCCTCTATTTGTCGCTCTTTTTATCGATGCGTTCGATGATATCCTAAAGCAGACTTCTGGAATATCGAGAGTGACATAAACGCGGAATAGCTTTTCTAGCCTGTAACGGAGCTCATCGATATTACTGTCTCCCGAAACGTCGCAGCACTAAATATCGATACGCGCGCGATGGTAGAAAAATACTTTTTGACTCGACAATAAAGACGAACGCTCGTTAGATCGTAAATACAACAGAACCGTAACAGCGGGTGTTTTTAAATTTAATCGCAATTGAATCATTTACGCACGTGTGTATATCATGCATATATTGTTATGCATATCGTCGCATGCACCGTGCGAGATGAATTTGAGATCTCGCTTTGACTATCTTGCCACGCATAATTATGCTAATAACAAGAAAATCGAGATAAATGCTAATTTACGCTAACATAATAAAGTTTTAATAATTACGCATGTTAAAAATTACTTTACATAATTACATACACAGTGTAGGACATTTGATTGATCGGTTTTTTTCATCGAGTCGTTTTATATAAATATTTTCAATTCATTTTTTTGCCGCTATTAATATTCTGCACGTTATTAGCATTTTTTTTCTATATTGATTCCGGACATCGATATGGACATTGCGTGACTACGGATTGCGAAATGTATTATCTCACGCTGTCATATAACGATCGAATGTTTAATCAAGATATTAAAAAAACAGACGTGTGATTGAATTCATCACTAATACATCACCGAATCAGTAGGAAAGTTTGTACAGTGCAGTTCGACATTTGTAAACCGAACCGATGAGTTTATTAATAGATGATCAGTTTTCTACGTTTTGCAGCACGAACAAATCTATTAAAACCCACAAAGCTTATACGCCACGCTAATGCATTCTCGTTGGTTATACGCATTCTACGCTATTAGCAAGATTTATTCCGCGTGTCGCGTTAAAACGTATTGAATAATCCAAAAGATAAATCATTTTCGCGTCTGTGTGCGCAACTCCAATTCCGCGTGTAATCCTGCTTCTTGCGTTCAAATCACTTACGAGTTACGCACTTAGCCGTGCGAGTAATCTGATTTGTTGTACTTCGGCTACAGCGAACTCTGCCAACAAGCACTCGTTACCTGATGCTGATGATCATAGATTACTCGCTGAGCACACTCGCGTCGATTTCAGTTTGTGCGTACGAGCCATCGAAAAGCACTTTATATATCGTTCCGTCCCTCTCTACCGTATTGCGTAGCTATACGCGTGCGAATACGTGTCCGTCGACTGAGTTTGGAATTTCAATGCTCTCGTAACCTACTCTACAAATACTACAGAACGACCCGTTGGAGGAGAGATAAAGCGATTATTACCTTGTGTACGCTAAATAATCGTGTTGCCTCGTACGCGTCGATCAAACATCCATTCGGCGTCAAAGGTGTCGCGCAAAAGTTAAACCCGATCCGTTTAGTGAACAAACAATCGTATCGTGCAAAAAGCAAAATACGATCGGACGCGCGAAATCGTTTTATCCGTCGGCGGTCATATTGACGCGAATTTATCGTGCGTTCTTCGGCGGAACACATGCGCGATATAATTTCCTTCGTCCACGCGAAAATATTGGCGCTCCGCACCGCCGTTACGTGGCTGGTGGTGACTTCCGGCGTGACGATAAATAAATTATCGATCGCCGATCGCAAAATTATATGAGGTAATCATTAATGGGCTTGCAATAGCACGTTGCTCGCAATCACGTTCGAGTTTCATTGTTTACGGAGCACAATCGTCCCGCGGCATTAATTAATGCGTCGACGGCATATACACACGATTAGCATTATTAATGCAGGATGGTTGTGCACGCGGTGAGCAATAAACGATTGTCTAGGTCGTAATGCAGGATTCCCGATTCGCGCAATAACAAACTTTATCGTCGCACGTTATAGCCGCGGTATACGCGGCGGAAGTCACGACGCCAGCGAAAATTTAGAGATTTACACAGAGTACGCAAAAACTATAACCCGCGCGCGGCGGAGTCAAAGCGCAGTCAAAGAAGGTTAATTAATCGAGCTGCTTTTTGCATCGTCGTAAAATTATATATTATGGAAAATCCATTCGCGATACTGCATTAGACCAATTATTCACGGAGGATATGAGCCTGGCGCGTGTAAAATGTCTTCCTGTAGCTATAATGATAAAAAGAGTTTTACCCGAGAGCATATTTCACGTTAATGTTGTAATAGCAGCGGCATAAATATGTAAACTATTAGCAACGGATGCCCCAAAAATATTGAGAAAGTTTCGCCTATAAACTGTTTTAATTTATAGCGCGTTAAATTTGACAGATTACGTTACGTTATTACACTTCACGTTAAGACGAAGAAAATTACTGCCTGTGTATGTACATACATACGTATCACCTTATAATCAATATCGCCAATGCATAATAAAATATTAACGTTCTTGATAATCTAAATCCCCTCGATTAAGAGATTTCGAAAAAAAAAGAGAAATTTCCGACAATTAATAAATCAACGAATATTAATAGTATTGCCAGTGATGCATCTCGCTCGCAACGAAACTGAGGAATAGTGCTTTCTGACGGGACAGCCGCTCATTTTTCTTCTTTTTTTTTTACGTCGAAGCCGTTCCAATAATCTCATTAATTTCCATTACGGATATTGCAATGCCTTTATGCTCGTGTCGCTGCAACTCTCCCTCCGCTCTCTCTGGCAATCAACTCTTGTCGAATTAATCGTAAAAAAGGTATCTCTTTCGTATCTGTTCTCTGAACGCCCTAACGTCGTTCTTCTTTCGTCACTGTCTTCCTCGTTGTTGTTCTCTTTGTCTGCACTTTTTCACGCGATCCCGTATCTCATCTCTTGCCGAATAAGCGGAGAGACATAATATAGGTACAATGATTTTTAATTTAATTAACATGCCTCCGCTTCGTGTCATCCATGATGAGTCTGTTGCTCACCTTGCGCTACCGTAGTACGTTATGAACGATTATCGTGTCTCATAAAGTGATTAACGCCTGCGGAACTCTTTCTTTTGTTTTCTCCGATACGCTTACTAGCACATAATGAGAACATTGGATCGAAAAAGAAAGCGAACATTGGAGAAATGATAAACCACATGTCTGTTTAAAATTTTAGTTTACAATCTATAAACTAAAAGTTATTAATATCAATGATTATTAATAAGGAAGATATTTCGATTGTATTTTAATAGTATAGGTTTTATTTGGATAAACGCTGCGTAGGGCCCTAAATTTGTTTAGATTTGTTTTATTATTGCGTATTAAATCATTAACTTCAATACATTCGACTCTATTACATTCATCATTTGGTTATTTGCAACGCGTGGACCATTATTACCAGACGAAACATTAAATTTTAACTTGATGTAGTTCGATTGGCATTACTAATTACAAATCAATTGCAATAATTTATGTGCCATTTAGCGACTCTTGAAGCACATGTATGCGCGTTAAACGATGATGCGAATGGGCTTAAAGCATGGCCAGCTAATAATTCGTCTGCGATATTCTCCGGCGTTTGTGGTTCACTACCAGCGAAGAATGAAATTTTGTGCATCACTCTGGCCCACTTTATTACTCATTTACATGCACGAGAGCAAAGCGATGCGAGTGCTCGCATGAGCGTACGTGCTCACGTACACGCATTCACGAAGGCACGATGGTTACGTGAAGCAAAGGGGTCCCGGTAGGGGAGGATCGGCCATCGGGGGTAACGGCAGTCATTTTTAACCCTTTATGCAGGGAGGGTCGAGATTAAAGGGCAGATTTGCCGCTCGATTTGCCGGGAGAGTCTCTATCGACTACAACGAGGACGAGAAGGACCACTTTCAGTTCATCGGTGAACAAATTTCGTGCTTCTCCCTTTTCTCAATGAAACTAGAACCTGAATACGATCGTGACATCACTCGGAGTAAGACCTAATAACGGCAAAAAGCGTTGTGTTTGAAGCCTTTGACGTTTCTTTTACTATAATACCAACTTCAAACTTTTTACAGAGTGCAAGTTGCGAAATATAGCGATAGCTTTAAAACTGATTATGATAAATAATATTGATAACGGCAAGTGAATAATAAGAATTGTGTAAGAACGTTGTCTCGTAAAAGAATTTTAAATAGTGTCAAAATATAACTTAAGATCGTGATAGGAAGATATATTTATATAATATAAATTATAACTTTTAAGTTTTTGAATAATATAATTTAAAACTAAGTTAAATATATAATAATACCAAAAAAGAAACGTGAAAAAATTTGAGCGCGTGAAAAGATTTGGCGGCCAAAGCTCTGCCATTGAATGAAAAATGAATACGTAAATCTGTAGAACTTGGTAGTCTGGCAGAATAGTTGGGTAGGCAACGAGAAAGCTGTCAGCAGGATAGACAAAAGTGGATAGAAGATTCTTAGCGTAAAGACCTTGACTCAAGTAAACGAGCTCTCCGCAATTCGATTGGCTCCGAGCTGCATCGTGCATATTAAATCGACGTTATTTGAATGTCAAAAGTAACTTAGTTGGTGATTTCGTTTCGGCTGGATATGCGATTCAAGAAGAGAAAAAGGGGCAGCGAATATTCCGAAATAACGCTTCAAAGACGGATGCAATTCCGGATTTTGGAATAGATAGAAGAGTTTTATATCGATTGTCCTGAATATAAAAATCACAATTTAATACGAGTAAAATGTCTATGTTAGCTTCCATGGATATTGGTGTATAAATTAAATATTCATAACACGATAGATACAATTTGCAACCAATAGGAATGTATTTACTAAATGAATTTAAAATAAACACAAAGTATTTTAAATTTAATAAGTACATTTTTATTGTTTGCAAATCTATTACGTTATGAATGTTTAATTTATGCACCAACATTTACGGAGACTGACATAGGCATTTTACTTGTATTACATTTATTCTTGGAGCCCTTACTAATATTACTATATTTTATTTTATTTCAATTAAAAATCAAAATATTCTATAATAACGTCTAATAAGTAAGTTTGTATAATTTTAGAAATATATATAATAAGTATGTGAAGAAATAAATATAGTAAATCTCTACTAAAAATACTCTTTGTTGACCTTCTAAATTAAAACTTGTATTATCAAAATTTTATTATATCAAATTGATTATATCGCTGTTATGATATGTTGATATATAGAACTTGTGGCTTTATTATTACACGTTTTAAAATTTATTTAAACGCCAAAAATACTCCTCAATAAGTAGATAAAAATGGTTGAAAATATCGCGCATGTTCTAGACATCTTCATACCATGTGAGGAATGTCCAATCTCGTACTACATGTCATTCCGTGGTAGGGAATCAGCGAGCCACTTCGGAAATAGAAATCTCATCTATTGGAAACCAGCCGCGTACCGCAGGATACTATATCTCCCCACTCCAGGATTAATTAAGGCACTCTCCGCTGGTACCACAGGTACCACAGGCACTCCTGGTAGGCAAATCAATCGATCAGATCTACCACCTTGCCACCTCATCCCAGAACCAATCAATTTACGCTCCAGAGCGGTTTTCTATTCTGAGCGATCCTTGATTAAGAATCATCTTTGTCATTAATAGCGTTCTTTTGGGGAATTTATGTATTTTTCTATTAACATATAAATTTGATCATAATCAATTTAAAAAAAATTTTAATTGCTTAACAAACAATGTGTTTAAAAAACTGTTCTTTAAGGGTCGAAGCGTTAGAAATTGCAAGATTCCCGTTATAACAAGCTCTTAAATTCTCTTCCAAACAACTCTCCCTGTTTCTCTCTCTCTCTCTCTCTCTCTTGCTTTCTCTCTTGCTTTCTCTCTTGGTTGAATAAGCTAGGCTCCACCTATATTGCTTTAAAGTCGCTATTTGCGTTTGTGAAACGCGTCTCTTCACGCATACACGTATGTAAACGTGTGTACGATGCAGGGAAGGACAATTAGAGTTAAGGATGAGGAAGGGTGAGAAAGACAGAGAACAACAACGTCGCTAGTTTCATAGTGGAGCCACAAATTCCTTAGTCTCGGTACGGTTTAAGGCTTAAGGGTTTCCATGGTGAAAGGGCGACGAGTCACCATCCTGAGATCGTGACCCATGGTTATCATGCCAGAGGAACCATGGCTGCAGAAACGTTATTATGACACATCGCCGGGGCAAGCGGCGCTCTCCAGGTTTTTGCTTCTAGTCGGAGCAGAAATTGCAGAGGATTTAGTTTTTCGTACCAGCGCTAAATTTAGATTTATTACCGGTATACGTTCGCAAGCAAGCACGAACACAGTGTTTACGTTTGTTTACGATGTGCATTAACCTTCAGACTCTCTCTCTTTAACTTTCTTTTTTTTCTCTGTCTCTTTCTAACTGCTTGGATTACTATCAAGCGCTTCTGATCTATTTTTTGCTCTAATTACAACGTTATATTACTTAAATAATGCGATTCAAAATAAAAACAAAAATAATTTGATGTAATTTTATGTATATTTTTTAAATACCGTATTTTTTACATTTAAAAACCGATAATATTGATATAAAGTTAACTTAATGATTTATTAGACATACGAATTACACTTACACTTAAATATAACTTTGAGTGTTTTCATCAACAAAAAATTATCCAATTATATCTTTTATCTAATTACATTTTTTATGTCCTGAAAAAGAGACAATGCTCTTGATATTGTTTTCCGATTAATCCCGGCTGTCTAAGTTACTCCATTTTTTTCATCTCTAACAAAGTCAATATCAACTGATGGTTTCCGTTAACCCTCGTTCGACACACGCCTACGGGGAAGTTAAAAAAAAGAACAAAAAAGGGGAAAGATCGATAAATAACCCTTATCGCGCGGACTTATGACTTACGAATGAATTACCCAGTCACCCTTCGGAGTTATCTGTCCCATATATCATCGGAGACATTCTTGGTTCGCCCGATAGATGCGGCTATGCGCGGTCCTGCAGCCGTTTCCCCATCATCCTCCGCTATTTATCAGGCAGGTTCCTTCGTCGCGACGCTTCGAGAAGTTCGTTAACTTTTTCCTTCGACGCGTCACGTGCCTACGGACGAGAAGGTATTAATAAAAACGTGTCGCGTCTCCATCCGCATCGATGTAATTCTCCTCCTCTCTTTCTGTACTTCGTCCCATCGCTCCTTCCTCTGTCCAACCCCTTCGTCTGTCTATCCCTTACCTGTACCTGTTCTCCAACCACTCGCACTTTTTCCACGGCAACGCGACGCGATAGCAAAAAATTTCCGATACGCTGGCAGAGAGTACAAATTACTCGGATGCCGGTAATGAAATGTAAATAACTTATCGGCAATGCGAGCAATTTGTCACGTATATCTAGTAATTGCGTCGGATGAGAGAGATACACGAGGCGCGCGGTAAACGTGTTACCGTGATTACGTTCCGATTAATTCGAGATGCATTTATGTTTTCTTTCATGGATAGATACGATATATAAAAAAAAATTATTTTTAAAAACATGCTCATGACTATTTGACAATTTAATACAGATGATAGATTTGTAAATAGAGTTATATACATTATAGTGAGTTATATACATTATAAAGTTATATATTTTATAATGAGAATCTTATTTTTAAATAAATTTTCTCATAAAGAAACATTTACTGTCTTACATATTTTTGTGTACAATTTTAATTTATTCTAAAAAAGTGTAATACAATAGATTGTATTGTATTTTGAAATGTCGAACTAATTGCTACATTAATTAGTTAAAGAAATAATAGTTTGGCGAGTGAGTTTACTACTTATCAAAATAAATGAAATAAAACTAGATAGAGCTTCGGTAATCATTTTACAAACGTGTTACAATGTGGCATGCATTAACAGTTCCAGTAGAATAAATCATTTAGCTCCCATTTCGTTTGGTAAAATGCCGAGCGTCAAAATAAAGAGAGCATTGTGTTCCAATAATTTGATAAAAGTTTGCGTCGACGCCTCACGATTGGCGACCGGGCCGAGGAATGCTAACGTTAATTATAAATCCCGGTGGTGTAACGATAACGAGGAAAGAGAAACGAATAGACGTAGAGTGAACATGCTGGAAGGAGTGCGAGAGGTAACGAGAGGAAAAAAAGGCGAAAGTCCGTGGGAATAGTTCCAAATGGGAGCCATTAATTTTACTCATCCGCCTCGCGGCAACTCGGCGCGTAATAACGAACGTGAAACGATATGAGAAAAGTTGAGATACCTGTCCGCCCATGCCAGCCCTTTCCCGTCCGACGTGCTGCGAACCCCATCCCTCGAGTGGTTAATGCAAAATCGCGTTTACGGAGTAAGTTGTTTTTTTTTCCATCGTGGCCGCGAATTTATGATATTCTAAGTGCTCCCCCGCTCCCTGGTCATGCCTTTCGTTTCGTTCAATGACGACGGCAGGCCTGCCTAGTTTATGCAGTCGCTTACGTTAATCACGAGGTATCTCATTAATTTTTTAACATCCCATCAGGAAGTGTGAAAGTACATTTATCTCGGAAACTTTCAGATCATAAATGTTTTAAACAACACGATCCGGTAGTTAATTTTGCATTTACATAATATATGTATGTAAAAGCTGCGTTGACAACATCGAGTCATGTATTAGTCATTGAATTTTGTTTTAAAAAATATATTTTAATAGACCAACGTGATATTAAAATATCTCAACAAAAGAGAGTCTGCATTCTACTCTTTTAAATCTATCTCTTTTGTGATGTATGATTTTATTGAAGATCTTAAGGGGATACTGGATCGACGGCCGAACTTGATCGAGGTCGATAATACAGACTTTTTTTAATTCCAAATTCGATAATAGTGACATCTTTCATTCATTTCTTATACTTATTATATATCGTTGTGTCTCGCTCAAATGCATTCATTATTCCTGATCTAACATATTGCAACGTCATCTCTTAGAAGATCGAACACCTACTGTTAGACACAATTATTGCTTTGTTTACCATTCCGAGTCTTCTCTCAGCGTTTGTATACACATCATTTGCAGATCGATATAAATTAAGACTCTAATTTTATTCCGTTTTTCGAAGATACGTGTAAACGTAAAACGTTTATCCGTTTATATTCGCTTTCAAAAAAACATTTACTTGAAGGTAAACGTTTACACGTTTAATTAGCACGTTTAATTAGCTAATTATACGTGTAAACGTATTTTCGTTTAAACGTATAATAGCGAGCCCTAATATAAATCTTTCTTTTGAAGCTTTAATCTTAGTTTCATAAACTCAGTATTGTTTGTGCACGTAATGCGCTGAGTGCTGCACTATCGTTTGGTCCATACGAGCTATAACACTTTTGTATTAAGGAAACAACTACGCCAGGTGATAGCTCTATATATGAGTTGAAAAAATGTAAGTTTTTAACTTTTTTCACGATTTTAGTTTAAAGTCTATTGCAGCACTCCTAAATTTTGCGTCTACTTTAAGCCTGTAGAAGGATTTTTGATTCCATTCAGTAAATTCGGAGATTTATATTGATCTGCAAAATCCCGACAATTTGGCTACTCCAACATCCCCTTAAAGATTCAAAGCTGCACGATTATATCAGTATTCGTAAAGCGCTTGAAAATGTCTAAGAGACTTATATATGGTAAAGGAAGAGGAAGTGGTTTTGTGGTTTCATGTACTTTTAGCAAAAGTAATAAGACACTGCTAGCAGAGTTTGTAATTGCTGGCGCGCTAGTACGAAAGGAGGAAGATTTACTAAAGATTTACAGCATGGGCTCAGAATCTCGTTCAGGTAACACATTAGGCAGAGTTCAGAATCATAAACGGTAGTAGCTTTTGAGATGCTCATGCCACTTACCCGGCTAGTCAATTTGCGTAATGAAGCAGTGAGACCGCACTCGCCGAGGACCAATTACTGTGCGAAAAGGCCGCAGGGCTGTACTTAGCCTTCACCCGAAACCACAGTGGACCATCCTGCGCAGCGAGGAATCACGGGCAACGTAATAGCGTCACTTGGGGACGCGAGAATCGAACGATGTTTCGTTGAGAGCGTCATTATAGCAGAAACGTTGCCATGGGTGCTACTGGACAAAGGTCGGGGTACTAGATGGCGACCTTTTTCGATTTGAAAGAGGGACTTTCAAAGTCCTTCAGACGGAACGTCGAGTGCCGAATGTGAGATTTGTGTTTTTTATGATGTTTTTTATAATGCAAACTTAATCGATCGAAAATTATTAAAAAGTTTTATAGTTTAAATCTAAGATTTATATACATAGGTATATTTAGATATTAATTGAGTTAACATATTACTTGTACGTTTTAATAGCTTTAAATACAAACAAACATAAGAAAAGGCTTTTATAAATAGTTTAGTAATTCTGCTAAATTATTGTTAATTCGCCATTGTGTGTGTGTGTGGTGTGGATATGATTATATGAAATATCAAAGACAATAAGCTACAATCACAATATCAAGATATTGAGAGTATAAATGTGCAGCGCTGTAATACTAACTCATTTATGGTGAAATAGAAGCGATACGCAGCCATCTGAGAATGCAGGAGCATTTGCATGTCAGAGGAGGGGAAGCTTTCGAATACGAGTATTGTGCGTTTTATCAATGGATTCCGGGATATATTGTCCCTCTTGGATGAGTGACGTTGTATTGTGCGGTATGCTAGCACGCGCGGGGAAGTTGCTGATTGAAAATCGTATGCATGTAACGCGCCTTGCCCGCGGAGACCATGGCGAATGAATGTGCTCGGGAAATACACTTCTATTGATTCAAACAAAATTGAGCTCCGTGAGAGCACTTGGCGTTAAACCGCGCGGCCGAGCCGTATTATGCAAATGGTTTAAGAGATAAGAGCGCGGAAAATCGAGATAAACAGGAAAATTGGCACAGTTCTAATTAACTTGGAATTGAATGGAATCCCTCTCATCCTCCAGTAGTTGATAGAGTCAACAGTATCAGGTCTTTGTGTACGGCGCTTCGATGTAACGCTTCAAAAATGGTAAACGATGCATTTTTCTGGGCGGGACATTTTCTGAAGCTTTAAGTCGCAGACACCCGGTAACAGCCGTTCTTTGTTCGAGTCGAGTGCCCTTTGGCTACGACGAGAAGCGACGAGGAGTTGTCGACGACAGGCTGTTGCTTGCTATTGACAATATCGGATGAGTTATTTTAAACTTTGTCTCTTACAGTTAAAATACAAAATTAATTATAAGTCCGTGAGTAACGTGGGCGGAATAAATTGCGTGTCACGAAAAATCCTTCAGAGTTTTTCGGCAAACTTAATTGGCATGCGACAGAGACAATCAATTATTACATCTCCGTATCCAACTCGCGTGATAATCATTAATAGTTTACATAACTTTTTTAATTTCTTTGTTTTTAAAACGCACGATCGCATCTCTGCCGAATCGTTAATTACGAGTATAGATCGCAGGCTCCTGTTTCCTTCCTTTGTGGAATTGCATTCGCTCTCTAATAATTTTTGGCTGACATGGCTACCGTGAATAACAAACGCGGCTAATGAGAAGGCGAGATTAGAACCGTACTATCTCTATTGATCGTCGCATTGTCGTCGAGTGAATTTCGAATTCAGCTCAGAGGTGCCAAACGGTTTCGTATTCACACCACGACGTTTCGCGAGTGTGGGAGGCAGAAGGACAACCCGAGATGGAGAATGTTGAAAAAGGGTGGGACAGACGCGGTGAGGGGACGAATAGTTAGATGGAGGCGTCGCAGCCTCTGACAAACACGATGTTTGCGACGCAAATACTTCCGCCATGTGAACTCTTTGAGTCGGCTGTTGTTAATGCAGAACGATCGATGCGCAAAATTCGAATTCAAAATTGAGATATACGTTGGCGTGACTTTTATTCGATTTGTATTGGAATACAAACGTACGAAATATCTCGAGATTTCTATGCAATCTGCACCATAGATGTATTTCTCATAGGAATTTAAAATGTCCAGGAAAAAGTATGCAAGAGATATTCTATTCAATTTTTTCAAATCAATTATACTTGATATGTTTGACTTAAATTCTAGTCATAACTATTTTTATGTTTTGCTGTAATACACATTTTCTGATATTTAGAGCTTGATCTTTGCTCGTATATGTACTCTTATATTATTTATTTACTATTTGTTATTAACGTGGCGTTGGTATTAACTCTTTGAGTACGGGCATCGTAAAACTACCGCGTGGTTTCACGATGCCCGTGGTTTGTATCCATGTATGGTCGCCCCAAAGGATTAACAGCGTTTATGAATGCATAAATTTGAAAGTAACTGTTATCCTGAGAAACAAATAGTAGATTTTTACGTATATTTAACATCTAAATCAATATTACATTTTAACAATTTTCATTTTTATACGTGTTCTGCTTTATATACGTTGACTATAGTTATATGTTTGTAAAATTTTCTTTAGGTGATATTTCGAATTCAAGCAATTTCGCACTCGTGCATCTACACACACGCGCATTTCATGGCTTTGAGAGATTGTAACTGCCACAGACAAGCAATTCTTGTCAATCCGACCTTTTCGTCATGTTTGATGCAGTAGGTCAAGCATTACATTTGACGATCCAAAGGGAAAATTGTTGTAGTAGGAGGCTATCGCACACGTGCGACACAAATGGTCTGTAAAATAATATCGTACTGTCCCTCATTTATGCCCTCTCTTCTTAGGTGATCGTGGAATAAAACGCGGCCGAGTTAACCCCCTCCCCCCCATGTAAACGCGCGAGAATGCCAAAACAGTCGAAAGAGGGTTGACGAGTGTTTCCCCAGTGAGCGAGAGCCGACGATGTCTGCTCAGGCCCAACATCACCGTCCCTACTTTCCATTCTTCCCTTGTTGTTCCATTCCCCGGAAGATCAGCGGCGGGCTTATTGCCTCATGAATATGTATAGGTGAGATCGGTCTCAGGGCTGTACCGCACAGTGACGCCCGGTCGTTAGACGTACCAATGGCGAATACGAGCTCGGGATAGGCACAGAGGGGCTCGAGAGGATAGGAATGACCGCGAACGAGGCACCGAGAAATTAACGAGTCACTGGTCGGCTAAAATTATACACGGGAATAAACAGAGGAGGATCTGGAAACAGGTAGAAGCGCTGGTGAAAGACCCGTGCATCAGAATGCAGATCATGGAAATGACCGAGGCGTTGAATAAAACTAACTACGGGTTTGCACGATCACTTTATTTCCCTTTTTGTTTTTTAGCCGTAGAATAATCAGCCGAAGAGGTATTTTGATGGTGGCAGAAAAACATGCGTACGCCGTCATTGAAGTATTTAGCATTAATCGCAGAATATTTAAGTTGTCATAGAGTCATGTTAATTCTTGGGTGAGACATGGCACTTATTTTAATGTTTAAATTATCGTACTTGAGAAAAGTACCATGCTTGTGTTCTTCACATCTTTGGTCACAATGATTATATGATATTTATTATGAACGTGTAGATATTTGCTGTAGTATTATGTCGCAAATTAAACGTAAAATCCTTTTGTGTAAAAATATATGATTTTTTGTAAAACTTATTACAACATGATTTTATTGACAATATAAATCATAGATGTAATGACGATGAAATGTACAAAGAATTTGATGATGACATAAATTAAAATGTTGAATTGTCAGATATAGCCATGCGTATTCTGAATTTATTTATTTTTTATTAGAATCTCAAGAGAAAAACGCTTTTTCTTTTCTCATGAAATACGTCCAATACAGGATGTACTCAACAACGTTGAAATGTCGGTGGCAGTCATTAAATGTCTGGAAGATATTTTACAGGAAACTATTGAAATGAAGTACCGATGCCACTTATTGATGCTTTAGTAAACGAAAGTTCGATATGATTTCAGTAGTTATTCGTTGTCGCGTTAGAACAAGATTTATACCGATTTTTTGTTAAGCATGATTTAAACGAAAAATTTTTCACTATTGTCGTAATACAGACATTTAAATGTAAATCTGCTCAATATTTTTTGTGTTAGTGAAGTAGTTACTTTTGCATTTTATAAGTACTTTCTGTTATTTTTTTTAGATGTATACATCTATCCTTTAAATGTAAAACGAGATTGATGAACGAAGATATGGAATTGACACACATCATAAGAATGCAGAACCAGTTACTTCACGTTTATAGATTAGTTCGATAGCTTGAAAGAACGTCGATACCGTCCGTTACCGTTTATTGCTTCGGAAACGAAGTTGAATGCCGTCTCTCGCTCTGTTCTCAGCTATTCTTCGATAGTTCCTTTAAACTACCGAATAGGCTTTCAAATAACTTCCAGGCAACCTCCGTTATAGATGAGCTCTTTGTAAAGCTGTCATAGGAATCTCCGTTCTCGTCAAGTGGAATCAGAAATACTCTCGGAAATCAAGAATCGATCTTTCTTACTAATGTACTCTTTTTTTGCATGGCTTGCACCTGCTGTATTTCTACTAATACTTCTTGTAAAATATATTCGTTATTGAAGTTTGGAAAACACATTCTGAATAATTCTTTGGCTCAGCTTATTACATCTCGCTACTATTAAGTAAATTTTTACTGACAATCCAATAGATTGGCAATTTATTCTTTTTTAGCGAGGAATAAAAGTTAAGTTAAAATAAAAACTAAGTAATCTTATCACGATTATAGCAAAATTGTGAAGTAATATTTATTCATTAATCGTAAGGGAGATACTTAGAATAAGTTTCCACCACGTTCGCTTATATTATGCATATTTTGCTGTTACTAGAAAAAGAAACACGCGATGTTGCGGCAATACAAAGTGATGCGTGTAATCACGGCGTCGTTGAGAAATGGTCGACTAGCGGGAACATCTGGCGCTTTGAAGCAGAAAACGGGCAAATCTTCCCTCATTTTTCTCATCCCTGCTCGGGACGATGCGCTTTCTAGTTAGCGTTTTCTTGCCGCGAACATCATAGATTTTCGAGTTTATTTTCACACCTGATAAATATGAATCTCTGAGAAATGGAGGAATAATTAAGCGGGTGGACAAAAGAAACTCGTGACTGGCGCGATGTAACTTTGCAGCGACTTTCTTAAATTTTGTCCCCATTTGTGTCCTACATATTACGCAAACAGTTTTCCAAGCAAGGCCGGTAATGGAGAACTTTGCGATGGACTTGCTCCTAAGTTTCCGAGTTTTTGTTGGACAAAGTCGCCGCACTTCGTTTGCGTCTTATCGCGCTAGTATAAAGTAACTACTTCAACTCAGAGAGTTGAAATGGGTCAACGAGTCTGGATTTTCGAAATTTTCTTTCACGTTTCTTTTCAACCTTATTTATCACGCTAAGATTTTAAAAGCCTTCAATCGAGCCGTCATAGTTTCAGAGTTATTGGAAGCCTTGGGGGATGCTTGCGCGAAATGCGTAAGCGGCTGATTTCGCATTTCCCGCACGCGGAGCTACTTGGATGATCTGTTCGGAATTTTCAAAATGGTCTGGCACCGGGTTGTTTGCATCTCGTTTGCACCTGGCGAGAAAGAAAGTTTTGGAAATTCTCGGCGGGCACCCGCTTCGTTTCAGATCCAAAGTTTTTTCGATAACTCGAAAATTATGGGTGCCCAATGGTCGTTTCTCCACATCTGGCCAGCGGAAACGACGTGTAAAGCCAAACTTTTGTAGAATCGAAGATTCTGGACAGAAGTCGGCTGGTTATATATTTTCACAGAAACTATTGGAAACGGCGAGGATATACATAACGTACGTACATAAGGAGCAAATAAATAAAATAAAAAAATTTTTTTCGCGGAGATTGCATAGTGATTTTTTTTTGTAAGATTGTAGTGATTAAAGTCTTTTTTATTTTCTGATAAAATAATTGTTTATCAATCGCTTAGATCACATGTGTGTGAACTCGCTTAAAAATGTCTACATCTGTGTCGCAGTTTATTCTGAAGCTTTCTCGTGATAATCAACTTTCAATCTGTTGAAGTTTATTTTGTTTCGCGTTTAATACGTGCAATTCATGGTTACATATACTGCAGGAAGGAAAGCTTATAGGGTTTGTAGCAATATGGATTGGTATATGTAATCACGATCCATTGAAAAATAGCCAAGCGGCAGAAGCATATGGCGCTTCGGAATCGAGGAACACAGCTTTCTTCTACCTTTCTTTTTGATTTCCTCGTCAGCTGGCGCGGAGTATAATAATATTTTTGGTTCGAAGGTCGTTACTTCTTAAGTCGTGTACCCGAACATTTCTGATATCTGAAGAAATACGGTCGCCTTTCATCGACTTCAAAGTACTCTCTGCGGAGTAAATACTATCTATAAAATATTTAAGAAAATCAGAAAGAGAGAGAGAGAACGCGCGCGCGCGTGCATACATTATGTTCTGTATCGAAAACACACATACTCGCCCCTTTTTGCTTAAAACTTTTTGAACTAAAAGATAAGCATTTGGTTTTGAAAGATCTATTTGATCTTAAAATTGTTTAGTTTTTAATATTAAATCATTCCATATTTATACAATATGTCGTAAATTTTTGTTAAAGGAAACATTTAGTTCGAGAAAAACTTTATAATGAAAAATTTTCTAAAAGGAAAGCATACAGCTCTCTTCTATATATATGTAATATGATACTGTTCATCTCGTTGAAACGGATCTTTTATACTATATCTCTCGTAATTTCGCTCGAGTTCAACGAGATCACATACCTGCACGTCGTTATATAATTTGTCGTCTATGAAAAAAACATGAATCCATGGTAGTAAGTGCGGAACGATGCGCGTAATCACGGCAACATTGAGAAATGGTCGAGTAGTAGTAGCATCTGGCGGGCCGGACCGGACCAGGAAGCGAGAGAGAAGCCTCCTCTGGTTTTCTTGTTGATTTCCTCGTCGTCCTGCGTGAACAAGAATAATGCTCTCGGCCTGGCATCGGACCCGGTACCAGATGCCGGCTCACGAAGATCGATACACGCCGTTGTTATTGCGTCCGGAAACGAGTATCGTTTATCTGCGAAAAAGGGGAGAGAGGAGGAAGTGGTAGCGGTTTCTATTCCGAATCTCGAGATTTGAGATTATCACAGATTGGAGATAACAAAATTATCAATAGAAAAAATAAATTTACGCTGTAAAAAATATAAGTCTACATTCGTTTAATCTTATCTAAGTATTTTTTTGCTTAAAATAAATGAAAATCATGATATTCAGGCTATATTTGTTTTTGGCACTGTAAATTTCATTTTATTTTTATCGTTTATTATATGTGAATGGAAGATTGAATGAAGCTTACACTGTGAGCGCTCAAAGCGAGCGCAGTTTCAGTTTGGCTGAGACATGCCAGTAAAATTTTGCCGATTACTTATTTAGCTTATTAAATACATTATATTATAAGCGTAGACATAACAAGTATAAACTGCGCGTTCCCTGATCTTGTTAGCCTCTGTATTCCATTAAAAATAATTGAACTGTATATCGGCATTTCTCTTCAACTTGATATTTCAAAAAGGGAGAGAGAGATAGATTATTTCACTCTTTTTCTAAATCAACAATAACAGTTTCATAGAAATACACAGTCCTATTCTCATTACATCTGTGGTTAGATGCAATTGTAAATCTTCTCGCCCTTCTTGCTTCTCTCTAACGTTCTACATTCATAAAGCGTTAATCAATTGAATTAATTAGGTAGTAATCGATATTTGCAGTCCTTTGCTCGCTATATTGATGTAGATATTATGAATACAGGATGCATTAATTTTTGAAGTAAATTATTTCTTTTATTTTAAATATATGTGGATGAATATTTTTTGCCAAGGTCTCGAAACTCAAACTTCTGACAGTCATAAATTGAGATATTTGTATTGTACATTTTGACAATAAGATCCTCCTCTTACGAAACGAGATAGGTCTCTAGAAGTCATCTACTGGAATCTTCAGGATTTCGAAATATCCTGATATTCTGCCCGATGTCTTCACGGAAGAGATTGGTTCAAAGACGGTACGCAGAAGCCAATGTGATTGTACGCGGATACGAAGGGGATTGCGGCAGGTCACGTCGCGCTTCACTTAAAACAAGTAAAGGCCGTGGCAAAACCGTAGGATGGAACCAGTGGGTAAACGGATAAACCTAAGCCGAAGGATCTCTGTCCTTCTCCATGATGCGTCTGGCCTATACGTGCTCAACGTTCAGGACATATTTGCAACGAAAAATGGTCTCCGTGTTTCACAGAGTATTCTCTATTAGAGTTGTGATACGAGTGCAAAAACTTTTAACATAGCGGTTTGCTGGCTGTGGGTTATAAGAAAATTAATGACTCGTTCGTATCTGCTTCTTATCTTGAGGAATATTTTTCGTTGTTTTGAATAACAGCAAAGATGTATTAATACATCAATTACTGATTTCTAATTAATAATATACAAATATTCAAGAAAAATAATACATAATATTATTTTAAAAAGTATAACATATCTACATGCATCTTCATATACAAATCTTTATTTTAAATCTTTTAATTTGGAAATTTAAGGCTGATAAATTTGTTATATTATTACAATGTAACTTATACTTTCGTAAAGGAATGGGTGAATATATGTGTACATGTAGATGTATTCGCTATACATTTGTCTATAGAAAACTATTATATAATACATATATCATTTGTGTATAAAAAATTATTGTGTAATACTTATATTTACTTGTTGTATAATCTCCACATACGATATCCCACACTAAAAGATAACTTCGATATCAGAATCGTTCTGATTATATAAATTGACGTTCAGCGAAGTTCTATTTGCAGTTCGTATGAAACTACCGACACCGAAGCGATCTTCTCGGTTTCCTGCTGCATCAGACTTATTTTAACTCTTCCGAGAATATCGATTTTACAGTTCGTTTTGTGACAAGCTAGTATATCTGACGGTTACGAATAGAAGATATACAGGTAAGTATATGCTCTACTATTGTTAATCGAAATGTCATTTCCACAAATTCACGGTTAAATTTTATGTCGCTGCGATTGTGAACATTCATAATTACGCTTTTTATGAGTTCGATATTATTTTCGGCTCGGTAGTTATTAGTGGCATGTCAACCACGAGCTACGTCGTATTTGCAGACAGGCAATTATGGATCGTTGGCTTGGTAAAACCGCAGTCGTTACCGGCGCTGGATCCGGCATGGGCGAAGCAATTACACGTGCTCTTCTGCGAAACGGAGTGAATGTGGTTGCTCTGGAAGTCCTGAAAGAAAGATTAGCAAAACTTGATGCGGATTGTAAGCGAGAACGTTTCCCGGGCAGACTACATACTATATGCTGCGACATAACTCGTGAGGACGAGATCGATGCAGCATTCTCGCAAATCGAGATGTTAGGTGGTGTGGATATTATGGTCAACAATGCTGGTGTCATTGAGGTATCACGAATAATAGGTATGATGATTATGCAGAATATTACACAAATAAGGAATTTTTAAAGAATTTTTAAAATAAATATTATTTGTATGTGCCGATATCGGTAATGAATTTCTCTTTACGGCCAATGTAGAAATACAATATATGTTGTACACATTATCTCAGTATTGTGCAATCGAGTTAATTTGATATTAATTTGAAACCATGAACTTATTTATACTATATTTATATAATTGTTTCGGAAAATAACAAATATTATAATTCATTCAAAAGATGCATAGATATGCATCTTCAAAGTATTCGTGACTGTCAACACATTTAATCTCAGAATATGTACTTGAAAAATTTAAGAACTGACTAAATGTCTTATTTAAAAATCTAGTTTTGTTCGCAAAATGCTATTAACGATATTTTAAGCGAAAAATGTTATGTTGCTAAAAAAAGATCTTCACTTTTATTTACTTTATTTTGCTATAGGTCCTGTAAATAACCAATTGTGGCTCTTATACTGACAATATTACAATAAGATTTCAGCTTCCTCGATCATATTAGCTCATTAAAAATAATTCCATAAATTACATTTGCAGATAGCAACAGGAAGACATTTGAAAAAATATTAAATATTAATGTTCTCGCAGTCGCAGTGTGTATGAATAAAGCAGTATGTTCGATGCGCAAACGAAACAGTGAGGGACATATTTTCAATCTCAACAGGTATTGTTATCTATGATATTAGTACATTAACAGTGATTGAATAAGTAAATAAGTCTTTAGAACAAATAAGTTTAACAAAAAAATTTCCTTGGTTTTCCATAAACTGTGAAACAAGGATTGCGAAAGATTTTTTGAAAAAGTTTATAACGCTTATTTACTGTACGTTTAATATTGATATTTTTTATCCACAGTATTGTGAGCCATCATAGAATACCGAACGATTTCTTTGAATGTAATATGTATTTCCCTAGTAAACATGCATCTCTTGCTCTGACTAACACAGTGCGACGTGAAATAGGAAAAATTAGGATACCTATTCGAGTTACCGTAAGATGCAATAATATTTTTATAATGTTATGTATAAATAATAACTTTTAATTAACATGAAACGCATTGTAATAATTATAATATTACTTTATATTGATATATTGATGACAAACCGTTCTACAATGAGATAAAAGCCACAAACAAAATACTCTATAATAAAATACTCATACATGTTATCAAATGTAAACGGTGATCGAATTATGATCGCTTATGCGTATTAGCATAATATTATAGCAGATATTATCATGATGTTTATAATATTATTTTTGTGTAAAGTATTACGAGCTATGCTTCTGTTTATTATATAGATAATTATTATTTACTTGTCTGATTTTTTCAGAGCATTAGTCCTGGTAGTGTAAAAACAAATATAGTTGCGCATGAGGATAGTTTGAAAGACTTTTTTGAGAAAGTACAGCATATTCAACCGGAGGACATAGCGGATGTGATCATTTATGCTCTTGGAACACGACCAAGTGTTCAGGTTCAAAAGATCATTAACGTACTTTCTTTCTAATAAATAATATAGAAAAATTATTTTACGCGTTATACTTAATTGCAGATTACGGAGGTCACCATCCAACCTACCGGAGAATTAATGTGAAGAATATCTTCAGTAAGAGGCCTGTCTATTAATGTATCAACAATTTTACAAGAAACAACTTTACGCTTATGATAAAGTAAGAAAGTTGGAGGCTGATAGACTAAGTTTCATATCGCTTTGCATTTTTTATATAAATACAAAATTTTTTATATTTACGTTGTTTTATTCCTAATACTGTCTACGTTTCACTTAATAATTTTGCTAATCTAATCTTTTTCAATGTATTTGCATTTTTAGTTAAACAGAGATAAAAATAAATGATACAGTAAAATCTGAGATAAGGATTTGTATATTTATATCTTTGTTTTATGAGAAAAATGACATTGTAAAGATATTTATCATTTATTTTACAATGCATATTCAAAATTTATGACCAATATATTATCAGGAGACGAAATACTGACTATCAGATATCGCTGTTGTTTATCTTCCACGATGCCTTGTACTTGTACATGTTGTTCTAAAAAGATATACTCGACATTCCGATTTGTGACAAATTCCGCTTATCGCGAAGCAACGTTATCGGCAATGCGTTCGCGTGTAATCGTTGCATTCAAATTTCGACGAAGTGGCTGCTACACACACCCAGTAGTTACATCCTGCTTGTTGTATGACAAATACAGCGTCATTTGGCATTTATACATGAACGATTGAAATGCGCGTTTCCTATACACGAATGTGCGACTCCCATATCTACGTTGCGCATCCGTATGCGTGCTTCTAAACATGAACTTCCGACAATAGCGGCTTACACTGTACCGAGCTCGACTGTCAACTATGGAGGCATTCGAGTGCGAGCGATAGTTAAGGTGTCAAACAAGTTCCGTCGTGCTTCGCGCAGTTCGAAGGAATCGCGTAGCGTTATCAGGAAAATCGATTTTCCTGGCATGCATCGTGTGTCGGGTCCTGTCAAAATCTAAGTGTATGCCTAGTATTCTAGCTCTGCGATTAGATCTCCTTTCTCGTAGCGTTATAGTTAGATACTATATGCTATTCATGGGTGATTTTGAAAATTGACATGTAATATAATTCAATCAACATTTGTTTTTAATAGAGCTTTATAATAAAATATATTATATAAACTTATTATAAACTTAATCGAAACTATATAAGATATCCTAACATTTGCAAATTAAAATACTACTTTAAGAAAGTTTGTGAAAAAAATAAGTTGAAAAAATATTTGTAATTTTTTTTCTGAGTAATAGTTTTTAATACGTAAAAGTTTAAGATTGGTTAATTACAGATTATTGTCTTTATTTTATATGTAAATAAAACTGCCAATGTCCCATATTAAAAAATCATAAGAATTTTACTGGACCGTGCATCGGAAATTCAACAATAAGGAATAGAAATAATGGCCTTAAGGTCAAAGCTAGATCTTTAATGCTTAAATAATTCAGTCTGAATTACCAATTGTCACATTGAATTATTTAAGGATTAAAGATCCAGCTTTGACCGTTAGGGCCATTATTTCTATTCCTTTTATTGTATTAATAAATATTTTATTTCTCTTATTTTTTATACATGCGTTTAAAAATGACAGTTGATTAGTTTCAGCAACTTCCCATAGAACATCCTGATTAGTCAGTTTTAAACCTTTATGTTTCAAAAACTATTGCTCGGAATAAAAAATGGCAAATACTCTTGAACTTTTTTTTGCTGTGGTATTTTGATTCGTCCTGCATATATACATTATATATATACATACAACTAGTTAATATTGTTATATGTATAATTATTATATTCCTTCTAAACACTAGTCAAAAAATAAATTGCAGGCAGCTTTAAGTTATGATAGTTGCCCGTTATTACTTTACTTGCTACGATACAATTAATAATGCGAAGACACGCAAAGAATCCGTTGCTTTTATTTCTCATTTTGAGTTCTTAGCTGTTACATTAAGGAAAGGCGGGGGTATATAAGAAGCAAAATGTAAAACGGTAGAGTGATAATCGATAAAGATGTACTTGGTTCATGGGGTTGTCTGTATGGACGGGGGCCGGCATTTAGGAATTTATATTAAAATATGTAAATCTATCGGCGCGGGCATATTTGAAAACAGATAAATTATGCCGGCCGTGTATTGCGTTCCCGCGGTAAAATATCGACACCGCGGCATGGCGGTGCGGAGAGGGATTGAGGCTAACAGGCGGAAGCGGAGTTCCTCGCATAACGGCATGTTCTGTCGACCAGTAGAAATGCGATTTATGACGATCATTGTGTAACGATCATAAATTATCTCTTTATTTACGCGGGGTGGCAACAGCGTTCGTGCTACCATTGTTTTTCCGTGCCTTTAGCGTCTTCCTCAAATAATAACACCTGATGCTTCCAAATTCTGTCGCTTCGTTTAGTTCGTTTACATTTTGCAATGATGAGTTTATCTCGCAAGTTAACACTGTCAGGTACTTGTCTGCACAGTGCAAATGAGAAATGAAGTATTTTGCATTAAGCCAAGCTGTTCTAATCGATACAAAGATTTAAAACAAGCTTATAAATTGGAATTAATAGCAATTTGGCCTGCAAACATTCATATATTGTATATTGGTTGCTATATTTCCTTTAAAATTGAAACTAATCTCGCAAATGCCTGAATTTACCAGAGCCACCAAATGTTAAGGAACAAACATCCCGATTTAACTTCCTTAAATGCGTTCGTAACTGTTTCTGACAGGAAACAACTCACCTTCTCTTCCCTACTGACTCGTACGCTAACAGTTGTTTGACCGTGTTTCTCTAGTTCTCGTATTTGAATTAGTCTCAGAGTATATCTTTGGTAAATCTAAACAATTGATGAGTACATTTAACGCTTCGAGGATGTTGAGAATTCTACATTCTTTGAAAATTGTACATGATTGCTTGTTTTTTTATATATTTGCTGTCTTTAAATCCAAAAAATGACTACCTATCGCATGGTTACCGAATCTGTTTTTTTTTTATTATATGGCATTATTAAGTATAAGCTTTCGAAATTAAAATGAAACGAAATAGATTGAAATATAAATGCAGCGGAAAATTATACATATACTTATAGTTTTATACAATGTTTTTATACTTACATTCTTTTTTTAAGAAAGAGGAGTACAAAAAGAATTTAAATAATTTGATTACTAATATATTCTGGCAAAAAAACTTTGGTCTTTGTGTATGCAAATAAAATGAATACACTTTTTCTGAAATTGGGGCGCAACGTGACGTGCCACGATTGAGAATTAGAAAAACGATTTCGATGTGTCAAAAGTTTCGCAGCGTTTCGACTTATGTCATTAAAGCGAATATGCGAAGCGGGGAACGAATATGACAGTTGAATACAGCAACGAGGAGTCAGCCGGGTCGCTAAGGGTTTGCGAGAGGGGCTCGGGGTGGTTGGATAGGTTCGTTAGTGGAACACTGGCAGTGCAAACATGCCCGCTTAAACCGGCTACGTACGTGCGCCGATGCGGTGTCAGATTTGAAGTGGTTCGCGGTGACGGCGTGCACGTGACGCGTTGGAACGAAACGCGAACTGCGCGCCTTCGCCGACGACGCCGAGGGAGGATGACTGTTCGGTATTGGCCTGTGCCATAGTACCGCACGTTGGGCTGAATATCGAGCGAGCCTGTCTGTTGACTTATTAAAAGCCGACTGAAATTGGAGCGAAGGCGGAAAATTCGATTTTCGGGATTTCGGCCGATTTCCGCGTTCATCGGAGTGGTGTGGTGACCTCAATTATTCTGCCACGAATGAAAGCTATTTTCCCGGAGCAACTATATTGTGTGGTTTCTCTCAAACGTATCCGAACATGTTCCTGATGGACTTAGGCAATGACAAAATTTTTGCAAAGATATCATATGATTATTTGCGAGAAAGAAAAAACATATATGATATATGTGTAATGTTCTTTTTCTTAATAGCGAAAAATCGGATATATATTATTCAAAATATCATTTTATAATTATTAGGGAATATTAAAACACATTTTAACAAGTCTAATTAATCTTTGATTATCACGAGATTCAAGCAATGTTTTTATATATCTTTTTAATAAAGTAAGATATTCAAAATAAAATACAAAATTTTAATGTTTTCTTGATTATTCTGTAATTTTTGAAAAGCTTGATTTTTAGAAACACGCGTGATACTGTGAGCCACATTGATAATATATCTGATTACATAAGAAAGATTAAATTAAGGACGTTGCGCCCATGTCTTCTCTTAATTGTCTTTTTACTAAGAATATTTTCTTTTATGCACGAGCTAATGTATACAATATGGCACGTACATGTAGCAGCTGCAGTAGCTGGAGCGCGTATTCTTGTTCGGCGACCGGCTTAGTATATACGGCCTAAATCGTGCACGTTATCTCGCGCTCCGACATCCCTCAGAGTCTACGCTTCTTCCTTAACATTGCTACTGTTGTCGCACTCCTTATTTAATTCGCAGTTGTGAATCTGCGAAGCGGAGAAGTTGCAGAATAGTTTTCTCTCTTTCTCTTCTGATTTAATCATGTCCGCGCGATAAGAGTCTAATTCGATGCAATTCACGCGGGTATTGTCGACGCGCGATGTCGAAGCGTAAAGCAGAACGTTGTGAAGCGATTGATATAATAGGTAGGTATATGAAATAATAAGTTGACGAAAAGAATGAAGTCCGCGGGGGAGGATTGTAACTCGCGCGGTGGGACCCTGATTTTCCATTCTGTATTACAAGGGGCGTATCTCGCAGAAAATGAATATTACGCACGGTAGTCTTGTCGAGGTGCGCGCGGGAATCTTTCGCCTCCGTTATAAATCCACTCGTTCCATCTGTCTGCATCTCGGCGACATTCATGAGGGAAAAAGATGCGCATAATGTTATCAACGCATTCCCGACATGGCCGTGCATAGTTTAATCCACTGCGACGCTGATCCCCGCGGTACAGGATGAATTCCGTCTCCTCATCGTAGCGGTTGCGAGTAATATTGGACGAGGCTAAAACGAGAACTCTGAAGAATCATTTGAATAATGTAGATAAGTTTACTTCACTTGGAAAATACAGAAACAAGAAAGATCGCGATTTCTCCCAGAGAAAACATGCGCGCGCCATGGTTTTAGTCCGTTAAGAAAATACTGTCTATCGCGGAAACGCAATCTGGCGAAATATTAAATCGAGAGAATTTGCTTCGCGAAACGCGTTGTTTTAAATTAAAACAGCAAATATATAACGAACATTTGTACAGTTAAAAATACATCTTTCTATTTCTACTGGCTTTGAAAAACAATGTACAATTTTACATAAGATTATTATTTGTATAATGCAAAGAGACCAAAATAAATATAGATACAGTGAAGATAAAGCTCGAATGTACAATGTGAGTTATAGAGCGGAAAAAGATCATTAATAATGACAATGCGTTACACCAATTATTTTGCATTTATGTATCTCCGGGTGGAGCTTCGCTGCTTAAGCGGATGGTCGCGATTTTGAAGTCAATGAATAAACCGTCAACGTTGAACATTAGAGAGCGTCAAATCTATTGAGCGCGATGCATTTGCAATGTGTATTGTGAAAATTGGTATTATCCATTTCATTCGGAAATAACATGGGCGGAGAAGAGAAATTCTATTATTGGTTAGCAAGCACCAGAGGTTTATGTACTCCGCTTTATGCGATAACGAAGATTATACGAATTAATTTGACTTTGCAAACGAATACACAACTGAAATTATTCATCCACGCGGATGCGTATGATTTAAATCTAACGATAATCCCTGAGGATCATCCGAGAATTTTCTATCGTGTAACAAACGGTCGTAATTTTCGAAATTGTGAAAATACAATCGCGAACGTGATCTGTTTGATTAATAATAGTTTTAAATTGAAGAAGGGACAGTTTGCCAATCAGGATATCGGATCGATGATTACATGCGTTGACAAAGTATTTACATTAACACCATAAATAAATGGAAATTGATAACTATTATAATATTCGTGCAACATTTGAAAAATTTCCTTTTTTCTGTTTTCTTTCTATCTCTTCTTTTTTATTTCTCTTTAATTTTTTTTATGTTATGTTGCTTTTATTATTCTGATTTGTAGCGTACAATTTTATAGATATATTGTAAATTGATTCAATAATTTAATAGTTTTATTTGTGTTCTTTTTTTCTGCCAATATCTAAATAGCGTTTATACGAATTGATGTATGATTTAAAATAAAAAAGTTTATAAATTTATGCAAAAAAAGAAAAAAGAAAGAGAATTTATAAAAATATTAATTTTTCTTTCTCGTTTAGATATATTCATTATTTTATCAATGGAAAAAATGATAAATTTCTCAATATACGTATAGTGGAAAAATACTGTATACAGTATAAGGTAACAAGGTATAGCCTATCTAAACAATTTTTGCTAAGTCCAACATTAAAAATTGTTAATCAGATTTGAAATAACAAACACTAATTTTAAAATTTAAAGATATACATATACAAATATAAGCAACGAACGAGATAAATGCTAATTCAATCAGTTATATATATTATATTATACAATATATTATACAGTATAATAAGTTAAAAAAGTATTTGACATTTTCCGAGCAGTAATTTTTAAGATAAAGATTTGTAACTGTTTAATTACAGATTACGGTTAAATGGTTAACTGTCCATGAGTTATGCATCGATAGTTTATAGTAATATTCGTAGGTAGCTTCCATGGACGGGTAACTATTTAATCGTAATCTGTAATTAACCATTTATAAACCTATATCTCAAAAATTACTGCTCGGAAAATGGCAAATACTTCTTGAACTTATATTATATTTTTTTTTATTATTTTTGTAACTTATTTTTTCAATTTCTTGCTATTTTGATTCGCGAATTTTGAAACAATCTTTTATAACATCTTTATGATTTAAAATTACTATTTATCTCTTTTCTAATTTTGAAATAAATATGGTACAGATAAGTTTCTTTGTTTTTTTAGTGAAGAATCAATACTCCAAGAGATACCGGGAAGCCTTAAAAAATTATGTCTTATATTATTATACTGATTGAATCGTTATGTTATTATACTGTTGAATCATAATAATTATTTGCATATTCAAAAACGAGAGGTAACTATTAAACCATTCTGTATGCGCATAAAGAGAACCACATAACGATCAATTTACCCGTAGAACTTATATCACTGTATATGTAAGAAATAACGCTGAAATTTCCATCCGCAATTGAATGGGGACAAAGCAAACGCTCGTAATTCCACGTATGATACTTCCCCGTTGGCAACGGTAGAACTCCATCAATGTATGAACGAACAGAGTTATTATGACCAAACTATCGTTATTGCCGCAAACGACTCGTCGTGTGGCTCCCGCTTACTTCATATTCAACCGTTCGCATAGGTGGACGACAAGGAGATGACACTGTTAACGACATCGCACGAACGTCTTCTCCATAGGGTGCGCTTAACTCCAGCACTCTCTGTTGTCGGAATCGTTGTTACGACGAGGCGTATCCGTATGTAATGACACCAGTCGTGATTTAAACGATATATCAAGCTGCCGGTTCCATGGCGCGTGTGTCGAGGCATTATCGTCGTCATTACAGCCATTATCGCGGAACGATAGTATTCATCCCGCTCCTTCCCACGTTTTCACGTGCTCACTCGCCATCAGGCCTCGAGACTCAGTCGCAAAAATCAAGTTATACCGAGCGCTTTATTAGCGAATCTCAACATACCATAAATGGTATCTGGACAGATCCGTCTGTTTCTGCTTAACACAATCCATGGGGAACGATCTTGCAGTTTTCTGATTAATCGGTTTGAACTTTCGTATCCTGTTAGATCGAAGAAATACTTTATTCTAATAATTAGAGGATGTGTTGATGTATTCGATAGACGCGAGTTATTGCTCTATTGCAACAAGATACATTTCAACTTGATATTGACACTCGTATTCTTATACATTAGTGATTGTTAAAAATAACAAATATAGTTAAAAATAACTAACCTTATTGCTTAAGAAAAATTTTTTTAATGAACAAAATGTTGATGCACTAATCTATCTCTCTTGTTACGTTTGTAAGGATATTTGATTTTTTTCTTGTTCTTTTGGATTTTTCAATTATCGCAATCTTTCTTGATTGGATTGCAAAATCTTGAAAAGGATGTCATATTATGTAAAAAAAATTATAAAATATCTGAAATGCTTCTCCATACAGATCATTATTTTGTTCTTTAATTTGAAAATTTAGCTGTTACATTATTACGATATAACTTATACTTTCATATAGAAATTAGTGAACATGTATGTTTTATTAAAGTTTATGTCAGTAGTAAAAACTAATATTTTTCGGAAAAAAAAAACGAATCAGTAAAACTGATCTTTTCTATTAAAAGTAATAAAATAAATTTTATTATATGGATTCGTCAATTTTGTCTTCTAATTTAATAGTCTGGTATCACTATTCTAGTTTAGCGTCAATTGAGAGTGTATTAAATTTAAGTTTCAAAATAAAAAAATCCACAGATAATCGACGCAAAAATAAAAAAATCGACATAACAAATAAATTAGTTGTGTTTGTCACAAAATATTATACATAGTATTATAAACACGAGTCAGATTTATATTGGAAAAATTTTTAGTTTCGTTGATATTATGTTTTTCTTATAAAACTAAAAATTAAGATAAAATTTAATAGCATTTGTGTCATCTCCAAAATTTGTTTCAAAAATGTGTTTCGCATATTAATTTGAATTAGAAAAAATACTTTATTATAAGATGTTTCATTAATAATACGATTTGTTTCGTTTTTCTTTTAACTATCGTGATTAGTATAATTTATTATAATAATTAAAACAAAAATATTTTATTCCATATATATACATATTAGTCATTTTTATAGTTTTTGCTCGTTTATACTCTATTGGATAAATTCCAAGACTATAAAATTCGAAATTTGTCATGGTTTTTCTACCTATTGGAATTTTCCAGACAACGTTACCTAATAGCTTCTACTCCTAGTGGAGAATATATATATGAGTCAGTTCTTATCAGAATCGCTGTAATTACCTTTTTTATCTTTATAATGTTTTTCTACTTGCAATTCATATGAAACTATTGACGTTGATGTACCGGTTTCACCTTCTGCGTCGATCACTTTTTCAATATTTCTGTGGGTTTATCTTGAAATATTGTGATTTCACAGCTCATTTTGTGGCAAACTAGTGCAGTTGACTTGTGAGAATAGAAGATTCGCAAGTAAGTATATGCGTTAGTATTTTAATTGAAATACCATTTTCATAAATTTATGGTTAAATTTAATATCGCTGCAATTGGGAACGCTCATGCATGATCATGCTTTTATAAGCTTGATATTATTTTCGGCTTGGTAGTTATTTTTGGAACGCCAACAGCTATGTGTCGTACTTACAGACAGACAATTATAGATCGTTGGCTTGGTAAAACCGCAGTCGATTACCGATGTTGAATCCGGCATTGGTGAAGCAATTATACATGCTCTTCTGTAAAACGGAATGAATGTGGTTGCTCTGAAAGTCCTGAAAGAAAGATTAGCAAAACTTTTAATTCCATAATAGTTAACGAATAGCTTGCACTACTTACTAGTACTATCTATTAACTTTACTGTATTATTTACAAATAGCGAGTAGGGCATTTGATAGATTATATATGATCCGGTTATGTTATCTTTAGTTTTTGGTTATACCTACATATAACATTTGTTTCAAATATTTATAGGCTCCCAAGTATTACCGTTGAATTCCATTATATTTTTTGTATCTGTCTCATCCTAAAGCGGTAAAAATTTTCACATATTTCTTACTTATCGTATGACTTCTCGCACTTAAATTCAAGCTCTTTATTTTGACATGTCTGCAATCAAAACACTTTTTTGCTGTGTTACTTAATGCATCTTCATGTTTATTATTCTTTCGACTTATTTCTTTTTTCTCTGATTTTTCAGACACTTCTTTTAGTCTTCTTTGTGCAACGTTCTCGTTTCTAATGCCCGTGTTTTTCGCAGTTGTCGCAATTTCGTTGTTTAAAACTTCCATTTCCGTTTTTCTTATAACCTTCTGTGTTTGCCTCCTTTTAATGGACGAAGCAAAAAAATATAATTTCTAATGCGCGCTCATAAAGAACTGTTATATATATATAGTTTTAAAAAAGCCACTTTTTTCAAATTGCTGGAAAAAAACTGGAAAAATTTTGATTTTTTTTCCCGAAAAATTGATTTTTTTTGCAAAAATTGCTGTTTTTGCTATGTAAAAGACATAATAAGTAACTTTTCTAAATTCCTTTATAAAATTAATGCGATCTGTGAAATTATGTAGCATTATTTTTATTAAAATTTTTTAGTTATCTCCTTCTATTTTTATAGTAAAACCTAATCTAACCTTCCTTTAATATAATACATGGTAAAGCTTAAGTAGACAGATTTTTAACTCTAGTTTGTCACACTCCGATCTGATGAACTCCTGAAGTGTCTTCTTTATAGTTTATTTTTTTCAAATATTTTGTTACGAATTGAGTTTAAATCCAAATTATTTTCTAGATCTACTATTATCATCATATAAACATGATGTTTGGACTCTATATTTTTAATTCTTACATTAATGGTGCAATAGTGTATGTTTTGTATGTTTTATTGAATACATTATGCGACTTCAATCTTTTATACAATTTCAAAATTTCTGTTAACTTATCCCGCTGTGTACTCTATACGCAATTATTTTTTTTACGGAAAGAACCGAGAAGCAAACGTAGTAGGTTTTATGAGCACGCGTGAATTTTTCCAAAATGAATTTTTCTACCTTTGGGAAAAAAAAACCGAAAAAATTGCGGAAAAATTGGAAAAATTGTATTTTTTTCCGATTCTTTAAAACTATATATATATATATATATATGTGTATGTATGTATATATATATATATAATATGTCCGCTTTTCTAGAAATATGAAATTATTTATTTATATGAAAGTTGTATAATATCAAGAAAGAGAGATATTTAAGATATTTTCCAAGTGGATAAAGTTATTATTCCACTCTGTATATAGCTGTGTAATCATGTGTAATCTCGTTGAGTTTAGTAGCCCCACTCCTAGCGAAAGAATGATTTAGGTCATGCCGGAACTCCTCTGATTATGATTTTAGCGTTTAGTATTTCTCCACTAGCAGTTCGTATGAAACTACCAACGTTGACATGACCGATTTAATCTGCTGCGTCAAATAATTTTTTTAACACTCACATCTATACCGGAATATCGTGCTTTTATTACAATTTATTTTGTGATAAACTAGTACAGCTGACTATTGCGTAGAAGATAGGCAAGTAAGTATATACGTTAGTATTGTTAATCGAAATACCGTTTCCACAAATTCATGGTAAGTTTAATGTCGCTGCGATTGTGAATGCTAATGCTTTACGCTTTTAGAGACTTGATATTATTTTTGGCTTGGCAACTATTAGTGGCATGTCAACCGCGAGCTATGTCCAACACAGAGCACAAAAATCTTTCAGAGATGTCTGAGAAATATTTCATCTGTTAGATTAAAATATCTCATAAATATTACAAAATTCTATGATAGCTCTAAGACAACTCTGAAATAACAAAATGTGATTCTTGCACTTAAAATCTTATAGACAGATTATTAAAAAATTATTAAAAATCTGAAATCTTTCTGTAATATGTCAGAAATGTTGCTGAAAGTTTATTAAAATAATTTTGAAATCCTAAGAATATCAGAATCCTGAATAAATTTTTACACAAAGTTGAACGAAACTGTATTTTCAAAATATTTTATTTACTTTTATCTTGGACTGTTTTGGAGCTTAGTTTTGGAGATTCGCTTTCAAGAAATTATCTCACTCGAACGCTGATGAAAAATCTCATCACACGCTCCGCTTTTTATTCTATTTTGCATGGTTTTTTATTTACGAGAAATTAAAACTCCGTCCATTTAACGACAGTGTAAAGTACTAATCTTCAAGTTTGTGACGTTATTTCAGAAAATTTCTATTGTAACATTTCATATAACATATTGCAGAATTTTTTCAGAATTGTTGCACATGAAATATGAAAGATTGAAATATTTTAAACTTTTCTGAAAGCTCTCTTTTTGCAACAATTGATGCTACAAGGTCGTACTTGCAGACAGGCAATTATGGATCGTTGGCTTGGTAAAACCGCAGTCGTTACTGGCGCTGGATCCGGCATCGGTGAAGCAATTACACATGCTCTTCTGCAAAACGGAATAAACGTGGTTGCTCTGGAAGTCCAGAAAGGAAGATTAGCAAAACTCGATGCGGAATGTAAGCGGGAAGGTTTCGCGGGCAAGTTATATACTATATGCTGTGATATAACTCACGAGGACGAAATCGATGCAGCATTCTCGCATATCGAGACGTTAGGTGGTGTGGATATTATGGTCAACAATGCTGGTGTTGTTGCATCATCACGAGTAATAGGTATGATAATTGATATCACGTATCTACACATATATTATTTATCACATAAAGAATCATTTAAATAAACTTGTATGTTCTTATCAATGATGAGTTTTTTCTAGCTCTAACTACAAAAATATAATATGTGTTATACATTTTATCATGATATTTATATGTAATCGATTTAATATTAATTTGGAACTGAAGAATATATACACGTTTATAAAAATAACACTTAAGAAAATAACGAATATGGTAATTTGTTTAATTGATACATAGATATATATGCATTTATAATATATATTTATCTGTCCACGCGTTTAATCAAAATGTTTGAAAAATTTAAGAATCGAATAAATGTCTAAATATAGTTTTGATCACAATAAGTGCTATTATATAAGTTCACTCAAAACATAGCGGCTTTTTAAGCAAAGGATAGTAATTATTACGCTAGAAAAAAAAGAGATTTTTATTTTTATTTACTGCATGTATCTCTCGACAGTGAATTGGGACTTTCACTGATAGTATTATAAAAGCTTTCGATCTCCTCTATTATGTTGGTTTATTAAAAAAAATTCCATAAATTACATTTGTAGAGAGTGACAGGAAGACATTTGAAAGACTGTTAAATATTAATGTCCTCGCAGTCGCCGTGTGTACGAACAAAGCAGTGCGTTTGATACTAAAACGAAACGTTGAAGGACATATTTTCAATATCAACAGGTACCGATTCTTACGTTAATAATGATTAAATAAATCGTCACAAATTTCTAGAATAAATAAGTTTGTGAAAAACAAACATTTTTTAAATTTTCCATAAATTATACGACAAAAATTGCGAAAAATCTTTTTAGAAAGTTTATAAGTAATTCTTACTTATAAATAATGTGCAATTTATGTTTAATATTGATACCTTTGATACATAGTGTTTTGAGCCATTATTTACCGCTGGATGGTATGCCTGACTTTAATTTATATCCCGCTACTAAGCATGCATCTCTTGCTCTGACTGATACAGTACGAGGAGAAATAGCGAAAATTAAGGCTCCTATTCGAATTACCGTAAGATGCAATTATGTTTTGAATTTTTTCTTGTTATTTTTTTTATGTTACATATATAAATGATAACTTTTAATTGATAACAAACGCATTAATGTACTACACCGTACGACAAAACTTAATTTTTTTCTAGGGTATGAATACTCATTTCGATGTATTTTTGCTCGCTGAACACGAATTCGTTATTCAAATTTAGCTATCAAAACGGAATTTTGAGAAAAATGTCAAAGAGGGAAAAAACAACAAAGTTGGGGGTTATACAAATTTTTTTTTAAATTTTGTTAATGTCACTCAATATCAACTTTTAACTTTAAAATACATTTTGTTTCGTTCCGGAATGATTGTATGTTTTAAAAATATAGAAATTTGAAAATAGCTCTTTTCCTATGTAATATGTGGAAAAGGCATTTTATTTACTGCAATATATAGAAAGTAAGTGCTCTTTTTTTTTGTTCATATAGTATAATCGAATCATACTAAATCAAAAAAACGATATGAAATATAAGCAATATGAAAAACAGCTATTTAATGTATTTTAAAGTTAAAAATTTTGATATTTTTTTGTGTAACATTAATGAAATTTAAAAAAATTTACTGCTACAATATTATGAAAACCATCGATCATTGTTTTTGGCCTTATCGGCTATTTTTCTCAGTATTCGGTCTACATATGTGTGTGTATATACCTATGTATATGTATATACATATTATATATACAGGGTGTATTTAAAATAATGTACACTAATCATACAGTGCTATTCCTAATAAAAAACTGAATCGAAAAGTCCTTTAGCATTTTGCAATTTTCGCAATAGTTAACAAGATATTAATTACAAAAAATCGCTCAATATTAGTTTTCAATAATTTTTTATTCAAATATTACAGACGGACACACAGACGGACACACAGACGGACACACAGACGGACACACAGACGGACACACACACGGACACACAGACGGACACACACACACACACACACACACACACACACACACACACACACACACAAATTTTGATAACAGATTCATGTTCAATAGTCAAAATACGAGTATGTCGGAAGAGACTATTTGTACATGAGAAAAAAATGGTATTGAACAGTATTATTATATATTTATAATCTTAATATATTGACAACGTTCTGCGATAAGAGAATAAAAACCGCAGACGAAACGTATTTCTACTAATAGACACTTTATGATAATACTAAAAATACTTATATATGTGACTGGATATAAACAGCGATCATTGTTTCTGTATATCAGCGTAATGGCAGATGTTATTATGAAGTTTAATAATTAATATATAATAATACTAGTTTTATATGTAAAACGTTGCTAGACACGCTTCTTTTTACAAAATGCAGATAATTATTACGGATTCTTACTTATCTAATCTTTTCAGGGCATTAGTCCTGGTATTGTAAGCACGAACATAGTTATGGATGCAAGAAATGACTTTTTTGAGAAAGTACCAAGTCTTCAACCGAAAGACATAGCGGATGCGCTCATTTATGCTCTAGGAACACGACCAGAAGTTCAGGTTCAAACGATAGTTAATGTACTTTCTTCCTAATAAGTATAGGACAATTATTTTACGCATTACTTAATTGCAGATTACGCAGATTACTATTCAGCATACCAGGGAATTACCATGAAGATTATCTTCAGTAAGAAGTCATCTATTAATGCATCAACAACTTTCCAAGAAATAACTTTATGCTGTGTAGGATATTTGAGGCTTGCAGTGACTAACAATAAGCTTTCATGTTGCTTTGTATTTTTTAAATAAATATAAAATTTTGTATATCCAAGTGTTGTTTTTTTTTGTATTTTGATACTATTTTGTACGTTTCACTTAATAGATTTGCTAATCTAATCTTTTTCAATGTGTGTATATATATATATATATTTGTAGCTAAATAGGTAGATGTAAAAGTAAATAATATAAGACCTGAGATACGGATTTTGTATAATTATTTCTGTATTATCTATAATATTAATTTATCGAACGAATAATTTATTCTTGTGAATTCAAACGTGACAAAAAACAATGAAAGCTATTTTATGTTTTGTATCGATATCACATATTTGGTAATCGTTAATCACGCTTGGAGAATATTTTTCACGTATGAATTATCTATGCGTACCACAGCATCGTTATTTCTTGGATCCTTGTCTTTTTCTCTTTTATCAAAGGCCGTGTTCCCTTATGCAAAGGACGTCTTCGTGAGTTACCTAGCTCGGAGAAAAGATTCCAGGGTCCCCGGAGGTTGAATGGAGTTGACGTATTGAAAAGGGGCGATGCTCTTTCTCACAGACCAAAGGAACGCTCGATCTCTGTCGACTTAACGAGACAACGAGCACCGCGTTGTCTTTCGCGAACGATATAAACGCATTCTTCGATTTCGTCTTTGACTTGGCTTTTCCTGACATTTGCCAGGAACTCTTTCCTCGGGCGAAACACGCAGATGATTAATTTGCTCCTTTCGAATTTCCATGAGCTTTGAGAAGTGTATTCTTTTATTTTATATTTTTATATTGTTTCTATAAGTCAAGGAAAATGATGACGTATAATATTGTTGCATTTTTGCAGTTATAACAACTTATTGCTACTTAACTTGTTTACAATAAATAACTATTCTATATAAATTTTTTCCAATTTCTCAATTTTCTAGACAATACTGCGTTTACAATACAATCTCTAAAATTTATTTTCATTACAATACAAACACACTCCGGATTGTTTAACACTTATGAGTTGCGTTTCTTTCAAATAATTCGTATTTGAGGATGTATAAAATTATTAATAAAAGGAAATGTTATGTCAATAAAAGAAAATATATACGCCACTTTTTATAAAATAATTTGTTAGAAAGCACAGAAATGCTCGCATTAATGTCGTAGCTTTAATGTGATCAGATTCGATGTAAAATGTCTCGCAATGTGACGCTCTTGTCGCTAAAGCTAAAAACACAATGGGTACAGGCAATAGGCACAGGCAACAGGGAATAACGAGCCGTCCAATCAGAGCTCTGGGATATAATATCGAACTTATATCCTAGAGCTCTGACTGGACGGCTCGTTATTCCCTGTTGCCAGTGCCTACTGCCTGTATCTATTGTGTTTCCAGCTTAACAATGCTAATCATAAAATGCCCCTGTCGCTAGTAATGCCGCAGGACGATTATCGATCCCCTATTGATCCTGCGCCGTGGATGTGCGCTGTATTCCTACGTCTGCCTAATCCCAGCGTCCAGCTCGGCCATTCTTACAAATTATTTATACACTATTAAATCTATAGTGTCAATTTTAACTATTGTTTTAATATAAAATAACGATATGATTGAGTAGGAGCAATGGCGACTCACGTTAAGTTAAATTTGACACTATAGATTTAATAGTGTACACGCAATGAGAAATAAATATATGTTAAATTCTTCTATAAGTACTTTAAAAAATACTTGTGCATTTTATTGATAACTACTTTTTTAAATTTAATCTTTAAAACTTTTAATATACTACGAAAATGTTTTACCGTGTTTGAACGCACAAGACGGCCGCTCGAAAGCAAATGCTTGTACAACGAATCTCTCCGATATTTTCGCGAACCTCGACAGAACCAGTATTAATATCGGTTTAATGCAGGTTCATGTTCGGCCGTCGTCGCGATTCGTCGCGGACCGCTTAGACTGTGCGACTAAAAGTTCCGTATACGCGTGAAAACGAGGCTAAAGCTCGCTAAAGCTTTCGCGGCTCGCCTGCTGACTCTGCTGTGCGTCTTATCCGCACAGCAATCCAAACTTTGCTAAGTCAATAGCGGCGACCCTCCACGGATAAGAGGCTTCTGCGTCATGCTCTTCGATTAGTTTCGTTTCAGAGTCCCGGTACTACTGGCTGCGGAAACTTACGAGTCGTCACGACCGAGTGGTTTGTCTTTCTTCGTCTTCAACGACGGCTTCTTCCGTTCCTTCGCCCTTTTATACTTCACCACGTCGGCGCACCCGTTTATGAAAGAAATAAAAAGATTTTGCGTCCGTCTCCGTGGTTAAAAAAACGTTGCAATGGCGGAAAGTACTCGGTTGCAACGTATCGACATTGTTATTGGGTTTTGTGGCGGATCGCGACATTTGGTCCTTTCACTGTCTATGAAACTTGCGTGTAGTTTACAGAGAATGTCTACACTGTACAATCTTTCAATATAGCGTGTTCTTAAAATCAATTAAATCCACGTTACATGTGTGATGTACAATTTATATTAAAATGTTAACTGTTATATGTGCAAAAATCATTTAATTCTTTTAAATAAAAGGTTCACAATTGTCCGAAATTAACAATTTTCTTATATAATATTACTAACAAGTTTACGAACCAAAGCTCAAAATGATGTTTTCAAATTATAACTTAATATAAGAAACCGAATATCTATCGTGGATTTATTTTGTATTACGTCATATATTTTGTAACGACTGCTACACAGTTCCTGACTTGTTTTTGCAAACAGTATATCGAATTTGGTATACATTGTGTACACAAGATCTTTGAACTTTTGGTAAATTTCAATATAATTTGTTTATCGGCTTTTCAAATTATCACAGAGAATATCGTATCAAGTAATTTCAAAATAATGAATAGCCATGTATACATCGAGCACGTATTAATAATGTAATTGGTTCGGAAATAGAATATTTGGCATATGAGTATATTGTAAAAAACGTTACAATATTTTCGGGAATATTTTCGAATGGTAGTTACACCCCCGATGTTTACAGTGCGTCGCGGCGTACAGTCCGTACTGCGTAAACAAGGTCGTCGCGCTATCATTCACGCGGCAACAGTCGAGCAGGCGGCATGTAGCGGTGCGTGCTGCTCTGCATATCGTCATATTACTTTTTAAAAGCGATTGCGACGGACGACAGGAATATCCGATTATTCTCTCTGAATATTTTACGTTTATCCACTTGCGCTAATTAGCTAGCACTTATAATTAACGACACGTAAGCGTATTAAGATGACGAAAATAATTTCGAGGTGAATATTTTACGAGTTGTTTGAAGTTAATTGTTTAAAATACGAGAATCAAAGCGATGGAAGAGGGAAATTACGGCTTTGTTGCGATATTTACGGTTAATAATTATTTCTTTAATAATATTTGCATTCGATTGTATCTCGTTTTCGCGCTTTAAATTTTTTAAAATTATAAATGCAATTTATTCATCGTTTTTAGATTGAAAACGTAATAAGCGAACCATCAGATCGAATGATTCAAGCGTCGGAAAGCCATGATACATTGACCGTTTGTTAATAATACATTTATTTAGTGAGATTTACGCGTTTCAAATGTGTTGTACAATACTGAATTTTGATTGTATATTTTTGAATTTGTATTTTACGGTCTATCGGGTTTTAATTAGGTTTAACCTGATTTAACCTTGGTTTCGTTAATTGTATTATATAGCGGTATGAAATTATTGACACTATTTATAAATTTTTCATTTACCAACTTTAATATTGCGATCATGCAGGAACGGATTGACTCTAAGTTTATCGATGTCGCAACGTGAGTTTAGTTTAATTAATAACTACAATTTTGCAGTTATGTTTGTTTTGCAGTTTATTTTAATATTCAATAAATTACATAGCATTTGGCGCTTGTATGCTAATGACTTATCTAATTGTTAAAACTATTTGACCGTTTGAGATTGCCGAAATTCAGATTAGGTATATTAATTTATGAAACGTCGCATCGTAGACAACTAATAGTCTTATATAATTTTCATCATTATTTTTCCATCGCAATATAATGAAATAGATTTTACGATTTATTTCAGAAATGTCGTCACGCGATTTAGTGTTTTCGCGAGTGATTGTGCAAGACGAAGAAACTGAGAGGAGGAGGAGGCTGGGGAGGCATTGGGCATCGGCGGTGCAACCACCTCTGTGAAGTTGGCACCTCATTTTACAAAAAATGAAATTTTGGTCACAGTTCCGAATGCACCCCGAAGAGTTCTGGAGTTCCTGCCTAATATTAAGAATAGTTCCGGCGAATTAACATAAAAAAATAAAAAAAAAAGGGGGGGTACTAACTTTACAAAACGCGGAACGAAAAATCGCGATATCTTCTAAACCATTAGTCCCAGCGCATAAAATGATAATAACTTTCGATAGAACTCTTGGGGTGCTACCCAGAACTGTCAACAGAATTGCCAGTACTTTTAAAAAATTTTTACGCCACGGGTGTTAGAAATTTTTCGATGTGACAAACGAAAAATCGCGATATCTTTTAAACCGTTGGTCTTAGCGCTTCGAGCCTTAGTAACTTTCGTAAGAACTCGTGGAGTGCTACCCAGAACTGTCAACAGAATTGCCAGAACTTTTAAAAAATTTTTACGCCTCGGGTGTTAGAAATTTTTCGATGTGACAAACGAAAAATCGCGATATCTTTTAAACCATTGGTCGTAGCGCTTCGAGGCTTAGTAACTTTCGTTAGAACTCGTGAGGTGCTACCCAGAACTGTCAACAGAATTGCCAGAACTTTTAAAAAATTTTTACGCCTCGGGTGTTAGAAATTTTTCGATGTGACGAACGAAAAATCGCGATATCTTTTAAACCGTTGGTCGTAGCGCTTCGAGCCTCT
>NW_017256147.1:1732088-1757183 GCF_001594055.1 Mycetomoellerius zeteki
AACACCCGTGGCGTAAAAATTTTTTAAAAGTTCTGGCAATTCTGTTGACAGTTCTGGGTAGCACCCTAAGAGTTCTATCGACAGTTATTATCATTTTATGCACTGGGACTAATGGTTTAGAAGATATCGCGATTTTTCGTTCCGCGTTTTGTGAAGTTAGCACCCCTTTTTTTTTTATTTTTTTATGTTAATTCGCCGGAACTATTCTTAATGTTAGGCAGGAACTCCAGAACTCTTCGGGGTGCATTCCGAACTGTGACCAAAATTTCATTTTTTGTAAAATGAGATGCCAACTTCACAGAGGTGGTGCAACCCGGGATGAGTTTATTATTTATTGAAATAATTTATTTTATTAAATTTATTAATTATTTGTTATTTTATACATATGTGGAATTAATTTTTTTTAAATGATATTTTATTGAATAATTCCATTTAAAAGAAAAATAAATACCTAAAAATTCAATATTTGCTGTATTTTGAAATATTAATTATTTTGGGGCCACTTTGAAATAATCTGAGTATATTTGTATTTTATAGATCAACATGGTTATGTTAAAACTCCGCTGCTGCACATCGTGTCGGTGATTGTTAAATTACATTTGATTTTTATTTGAGGTAATAAAATTTACGAATTAAAATAATGTCATAAATATGAACAATATGTGTGTAATTAAAAAATTGGGTTTGGAGCATAAAATTATTACTCATAAACATAATACATCATAGATTTATGGCTCAATAAGTTACTTAAAGAAAAAAATATTAAAAAAGAAACTGTTATATAATACCTATAAACAATATTAAGATTAGAAACAAGACCGTTTATATAAATACATAAACTAAATACGAGAATAGCTAATTATGGTGAAAGTTATATGTTAGATTAATACGGTTATATATATTTTTTAATTAAATTTATCTCAAAAAAATGACCACGCTGATTACTTTCGGACTTTTGACCCAATTAATTAAAAATATTCGATATTTTTAATTACCCAATTTTAGATCGTTGATTTGTTGCTATTAACTCCAAACTTGTAAAAAACTTATTGCGAAAAATATTACCTCGTTCAGGATTTGAACTTAGATTTCCTATATTTTGTGTGAGAAGCAATATAAACAAAATTCGATATCCTCGATCATCTTTATCGTATAAATTCTTGGATCATAATTCAATTTGTTAATAAAATCCATATTTATAAAATATTAAAAATAATTACATTTTCATCAAATTTATTTTAAAAGATATAAGAACAATAAAAAAAATTTTTTTGTGATATAAAGAATTAGGCAATTTGTTAATTAATTAAAATTTATTTAATTAAAGTTAAAATTCGTTATCAGTAATCATTATCGGCTAATTGCTGCTAGTTGTATAGTATCTGCATGTAAGTCAAATGATAAAATTAGTTGGGTATCATCTGTACTATTAGAATTTATTAGCATTTAATACATCACGGTAAATTTAAACGTAGATACGAATCTGAGCTCGCAAACTTTTGATACCATTCGATAACTTTGATCATTTATAACTAGAAAATGCAGTCTAGACATTTTCGCATTAGGATTTTCGATTTTATAATTAATCTCCATAATACGTTATAAAATGATTAGAGAGGTCCCGTAAAGGATTAAATCCTGTTTTTGTCTATTCGTTTAGTTATATATAAACTGAAGCCTCTCTCTCTCTCTTTCTCTTTCTCTCTAACATCAACTTTGTCAATCAAAAGCACAATTGTACAATAATCATCTTTTAGACAATTCCACACCGTCCTTCGAAGGTTTTAGCCGAAGAACTAAAGTTTGTTCTCCTCGGCTGCCCGGTACACGCTCGATGATTAAAGACGTGACGTGACTGAAGCAATGAACGAAATGCATGAAAGAACAAAAGAGAATACGTGGCCTGTATAGAAGAAGACGTAAGTTTCTTAAGCGTGGAATGCCGATCGGGATTTCTTGCGCGTGGGAGATAAAGGAGGAAAGTCTCGATGCAACGAAGTTAGTCGTGTAAGGGGTTTGTAGACCGAACTCCTTTACACCGTTGATTGCAGTCCGCGTCACAAAGACCCGCGACGAGAGATAAATGCTGTTGGCTGTCTCTTTACAAGTCCCTACTCATTAACGGCGACGATAAGTTTAACGACTCCGCCTCGGTGTTTCTTCAGTCGAGTCTTCAAGAACTGCACACGTAATTTCAAATACCGGTTGAAGCTTTTACAACAAGATCATTGCAAAAGAGTCTTGTAAAAGACGTTCCGCGCAATGAGATATTTTATAATTGTATTGGATATTCAGAATGATCTCCTGAGAGACATTTATTTATTTCGCGTTCCATATAGATATTAACCGTACAAAAATATTAAGAGATAATATTTTGCTTTTCGTCAATTTGTAGAAATATATTATTATATTTTCTCTCTGATAATGATGACAATGCATTATCAATATTACAGAGAGCATCATGCAATTATAATTTGTTACATTGCGTTTTTATCAGATTATTAGCTTTTTATTAGTTATTACGCGTGAATATACGCAAAATAATCCCAATTATTTCTTTGTAATATTAATGGCTTTAAAGCCTTGCCCATTTATTTTTCAATGATGATGATTGTATCGTCAATGTATTTGTCAATGATACTCTCGTCAGTAATTGTTAGGTCGTTTGTACCAGAAGAAAATTGGACTTTAATCCATTAGCGGGTACGTTAAATCGTTTTCATTGGGACTCTGTTATCTATTGGTGCCATCCGGGTTTAATTGCATATAATTAAGCCGCGTTTTATCCTTTTGAGCGTCGAGCGTGTTTATGCGCTTGTAATGACACTCAATCTCATTACGATGTCAAAAGTGAAGCGTATTTTTACGCGTTAAATGTTCCCGCTCTACGTCCACTAAACGGCACGGCGGTCAGACTGCAGTCAGCGTGGCAATTGGAAAGCGCGATGATTTAACCGGTAATTCGTTCACGCTTCAAAAAGGCGCTATGGTATCTGTTATTTTATCGTATTGAGAGAAAAGTTGCGTTCATAGTTCGTATGCATGAATAGGCTTCCATCGAGTTATTCTATCTGTACAAATTTATAAATTTATAAAATCCCAATTTTACTTTTTCATACATCACGTTTTGTTTATAAACAATTTTACTGACTGGTCTATATATTAAATTTAATACAAAAATCTTAAATGGAGTATAATATGTATTTATAAATTACGAATTTGTATTTATTAGTTAAAAACTTATATTTGATATTATATTAAATAATGTAATAATGCCGAAGTTATAGATGAAAAAAAGGTAACTATATATATATATATATCCATGCAAAATATGAATATTATTGCATAATGAATTTGTTTACCGTTAATTCGCAATAATAATTGATGAAATGGACGAAATGTTACAAACTTTAAATATTTAAATAATTAACATTACAAAATAATTCACTCGTTAAAGTAAAATTATGGCAAATTGTATCCGATTTTTGAAAAAGATACAAAAATTAATAAAAATTAAATCAAATAGATTTTACTTTTTTCGAGAACTCTATATCTTATCTAAATTGAGTGATTCCAAATTATACGGAAGTGAAAAGCAAAGCGATAAAGCATACTATTTCTTTCGTTATACACCTTTGGCGTATTCGGATACAGCAATAAGAAAACTTTTGCGAACGGGGCAACGCGCGTAGATGGGGGAACAAAAGCTATGCATAGATTTACATCGCGGACGCCGCGCTTCGATTCACCCCGTAGCAAGGAGCTTTATGGTCGTCCCAGTACTCCCGGAGGCTCAACCGCACCGATTTGTCGGAACTACGTCGGGAAACCGTTGAATCTTCGGGGACAAGCGAATTATTATTCGGGAATATTGATCGTTTCGATAGTTATGTTGCCTATCTTGGTTCATCTTCAAAAAGCGAAAAAGACTGTTGAATTCTCTCAAAAAGAAAACATGATATAAAAAATAATATAATAAAAATAAAAAAGGTGTGAATGAAGACTTATGTAAGAATGTATTCAGCATATATATACATGCAGTTTTAAAATAGTTTATACAAAAAATATTTTGGAAGTGAATCATAGACATTTACACAATTCGACAATTAATAATAATTTGATATATTAACACAGAAAGAATAAAGTTTGTTGAAGAATCTAAAAATTTAGTTATAGATCTGAAAATAATTATGTTGGCCATCAAATAATTATTATATTAGACACTTATAAGTTAATTGTTAAAATGTCAAAATTTTTTGTAACTTTATTATCATGCTTTATTCAACATAATTATTTGGTTTAACATGATTATTTTCAGATCTGTATCTAACTAAATTTTGAGATTCAGCAAAACCATTTTTTATTATGTGTGTATATATATAGTTATTATATTAGTTTTAAAATTTAAATTGATTTTCTTATATTGTAATGTGGACAAAACTAACTTATTTTTATTATTTCGATGTAATATAATTAAAAGATTCGTTTATATATTTGAAAAGTTTCGTTAAAGTTTCTTTATTTACGCAGACTATTGCAGGAAGCTTATTTAAATGCAGTTCTGTCCGAATGGTTACATATCGTGATGCACCAATGCGTCTTTGTACATCGTATATTTCGTGAACAATGACGAAACTGCAAGTTTTACATGACATAGTTTCGCAGGGATTTGTTGGCAATCTGTGGCATTCAGTCACGCAAGCTTACTATTTTCTGTTGTTTCGGATCATCGTGCCGATTTTTTTTCCTATTTCACGCCATGACAGGTGTATTTTTTGATCCTTCGTACAAAACCGCGCCACCTCACTTCATTCTATGCAACATGACTTCGTTAAAACGAAACACCGCGCCGTCCGATTGTGACAAACTGAATTTTCGCTCACGAGAACACCGTTAAATTTTTTGTGATGTACTCTGATTACAATAGACAGAAAGGACTCCAAATACATATCGCGTGTGGGCGCGTTTGCTTCTAAGATTAAACAAATTTAATAGTGTTTTTATTTACGCCATTTAACTCTTACTATTGTTATTCATCTCAGAATATAATTGAAATATTACGTTTGTTTGATATGTCGTGTATGCATAAACACAAGCGCATATATTGTCCGTTATTCACTCAAAAAAAATATTCTACCATTTTTAGCGGTTTCGTGTTAATGTCAGAGGATTTTCCATTTATATATGATCTCAAGAGGATACTCTACAAAATAAAGGAATTTCGTATAACCCTAAAGTACCTACTGGATTTAGGATTGCGATCCTCTCAATACTAGAAGAATGTCTTGCATGTATTGACATGCACGCGTACTATTGTAGCACGTAAATGACAAATCTCTTCTAACAAGTAAGCGTGCCACTAATATTTTGTGTATCCTTTTATTTCAAAAGGCTATTCCAGTTATTATAATAAAATTTTCTATAGAGGAATTTATTTTTGATCATAGCTCAGGTGTCCTCATTTTTATAGATGAATACATGTTATAAATACACGCACCTGATTAATGTAAGATTAATGTAAGATTTTTTGCTTAGAGGAAATGCTAAGACGAATTCCCCGCTTATCGGCAGAATATTTTTTTTGGGTGTTGCGTAAATTTTAGTTGCGATAGCTATCATTTGAAAGGGAACATGTAATAACTCATTTATGAAAGAAGAAGAGAGATTTTTATTTTACATTCTAACATTGAACAACAGCAACATTCGACGATGTTGAAAGCGATTCACATTTAAATAGACAGCTTCGATGCTTATTTTTACCGCGGCGCGAGTATTCTTTGTAAACTGTACCGTGGAGGGAAGAAAGTGTTCGCACTTCTAAGGACGAGCGCGGCAAATAATTTATTCCAAGCAAGAGCGAGAGAGTTCGTCTCTGGCGGTTGGTTGTGGATGGTGTCGTAGTGTACGATCTTAAATGAAAATGATTTCCCTGGAGAGGAAAAGCTGGGAAGGGGCGCGCGACGAAGGGACAGGCTAGGGAAGGGAGACCGTCTTAGGTTAACCCCTAGGTTCCGAAAGAACCGCATCCACTTTATCGTTCATCTCTCTTCGAAAATACGAGAGGAATATAAACTCTTACGAATTAATGCTATTCTACTTGCGGTTATCCGTGAAACGAACTCATACCATTCCATTTCTTGATGGAAGAGTCTGATGGACCTTTGCTTCAAGTCTCATTTCGAAGAAATTGCTTTTGTATCTTCTTCATGAATTAATTTACGAGCTATTTTGAAACAGTCTGGGCAGCATAGATCATATTACGTATCACTATATTTACAATAAAATAGCGTTTAAATGTATAATATTTATATCTAAAATATTTTAGATATAATTATCTTCTATGAGACGCATAATTTCTTTCTCTTGCTATTGCCTAAATGGAATTAATTTTAAAAGTTTCTGCACATTTATGTTGAAATAAATATAAATAAAAATGTTAATATAATAGAAATTAGTACTATAAACTATAAATTTATAAAATTTAGATTTTAAAATAATATTTTTATAATATACATTATTTTAAAATATTCCATGATTTGACAATGGAACCATACATAAATTATTAGCGAAAAACTTTTCATTTTTATTTGATCCTCGTGGCTAATTGTAAGCTTGAGATAGGAAACATTCTTCGATGCACTGAAAATTCAGGTTGATTCGTCTCTGCCACCAGAGGAAGGTAGAGTAGAAAATGGCGGGAGGAAGAGGGGAGGCTGAGGATAGGGATGTGGAGAAGTTTGTGCAGTAAGCGGGTGAGCGAACGGGGAAGGTGTCGGTAGGTGAGGAGAAAGGGAACGAAGGGGAGGATGGAGGAGCTGCCTCTCTCGGGGCCTATTTGTAAATCAGTTCCCGGTTGCTGGATCCTGATAAACGTCCTCGTTACGCGAAAACGTGCCGGCGACGCGATTATTTAACATCGCGATGCTAGCAAGCAGCGACGACCGGCCACCCTCTCCCCTCGAAACATTTGTCTCTTGGTGCCCCTTCGCGCCTCGTCCACACCCGGAACACCAGAGGATGCACCGGATGCCGCGTCGTCCTCGTCGCTATATACGCGGCCCTATCTAAATTGCAAATATTCCCCCGCGAAATCACGATCGAGAGCGAAGACGAGCGAAGACGTGGCCACGATGGCGTAAAGTGTTCCGCTCTGGGAAGATGTGAAGTTTGATGGAGCGCGCTTGAATGAATACCAAATTAAGGTATCGTTAAATCGTTCGGTGAAATTGCTCGCTATGTCGAGAGAGCAGCGAGATGATAATATTGAAAAATAAAGGAACTGTAGAACCAACAATGCGATAGATAATTCGAATGTGCTTTAAATAAACGGTAAAATTGACAGCGCGAGATCATAGCATTAAGCATGAATTTGATTTTTGAATGACGTCGCGTAATCAATTTGCGCCCTTGATTTAAATTAATATTGCATGTAATTCAATGGAGAATATAATTACAATGATTTATTCTCGACGATAAAATATTTTTAGTAATATTACTATTTATAATAATTATAAAAGTTTTATTTTTACATTATACCATTTTTGTCTAGATGTCTATTATGCATTTTTTATTGTTTTATTTAAAACTTAATTTTCAATATAATTACTGTATCTATATAGAAATATCGTGGCATAAAAATTGTTAAACATTATGAAATCAGAGCTGTTGAATTTTACATACATCTCTATTTATGTTTAATTTTAATTTAATTTTCTCTATTTATATTTAATTTTCTTTGAACAAGTGACATAACAAATACCATTTTATTTTAATTATTAAATAAAATACATATACATACATATTAAATATATGTTCTGTCATATAAAAGCTCGCGCGTGGTCTTTTTCAGGCAATCATATTCAAATTTTAACTTTCCACTCCAGCAGCATATTTAACCTACATTCTCCATATGTTGCAAGTGATGTTAGATATTCAAGGATTTTAACATTTTTTTCTACAAAAATCTTACCGATCACAAAAAGTTTTCAGAAATTCTAAAAAATAGATCTCTCGTTAATGATTTAATATTATGGAAATGATATTATGTATATGAATTAATATATTTGCAAGATGTATGTAAAATTATTTTATTACGTGCGTATTTCATAAAACAAAGTTATAAAGCATATTTTTAGTGTAATTAACATGTCAGATACAAGTTATTTGCTGAATTATTATAAAAGTAGAATATTATATATATTTTTTTTTTGTATTTGTGTAAACTCTGAGAAGATTGAAATATTTATAATAAATATAAATAGTAATAACAGAGTTATATTAGAAGAAGAAAATAAAACGGTCGTACGTTTATCGTTATTCAAAACTTTATTGGACTATATCAGGTACGTTGCGAAAGAATCGGCGTGGTATGTCATTTCGCATTGATGCAGCTGTAAAATTTAAGGTTCGTCTATACACTATCGAAAGTTATTCGCGTAAATATTGATTTTCGCACCGACTTCAAATGTAGTTATATGATTTTGCGATTTTTCACGCTTTCGAACGTAAATTGCAACACGATCATACTCGAGAATTCCTACCCGCACGTACTAGTACTCATTCGCCGAAAATTCTCTTTGGAGTTTTCAATGTTTGTACGACTTTTATTCCTCTCCAAGCTGCCTGCACGTCGCGTTTACAGATGCTTCGCTAAGGAAAGTGTTCTGTTACGCGCGTCAAGTATGATGGTAGTTCGTAATGATCGCGAGATGGACTTTTCTTCGTTTGAACTATCACTGAAGACCGTAAAAAGTTCGCGGATCATTCGATTGTGTCATGTGTCCGCGTCTTACGTTCGAGCACTTCGCCCGAATTTTTGGCGGTATCCATATTTACCCGTCAGCTCGGCGCGACACTAAAAGTGCACCGTTTTAGGAAGAAGATCGATCGAGGGGAACACCAACATTGTCGCCGTCGCGAGCCTCGTAATGGAATGTTGTTGACGTGACGTTGACGACGACGTTGAAGGATCGAGGGAGAAATTTTCCTCCTCCGGTCCGAGTGACGTCGCTGTCGATCAAGCAATTAGCCTTCCTCCTCCCGTATCCCTTCTACAAACTCATTTCGAATGGATCGTAATTCTCGTCAATAGAATGCGCAAGTAATATAGATATTCAAACGCTCTTAACATAGAAAATTGTTTACGTGCATGCACACATGTATATATATACTCAATGTGTTTTATTATATATAAAATTAGAACAGAGATTTTTTAAAATATTCCATAACTTTTATGTATTTTTTTTTCCAATTAAACAGTCCTGAGTTAATTACTTATGTTACAATGTAGTTAATATTAATTCTATAATTTAATATATGCAGTTCGACTATACGATTGAAACATATATGACTGACAGCGATTTTATAATGATGTGAATATGAATTTTATTAACTTTGTTTCACAGCTAGCGTACCAATTTTTTTAGTATATCGTCATTATGATAGTATTCGGTCTCTATGAAAAAAATACATAAGAAAATGTCAAAATGAAGCAATTCCTCACGAACGGTCGCGAAAAAAGTCGTACTCTCCTTTGCTTGGCAAAAGAATGGCACTTAAAAAATCTTGAGAAAAGAATAATACAATTTTGTTTGGAAATATTGTAATATATGGTATTAAGAATCCCACGATTTTATCAACACGGAAAAAAAAGATTAGCTGCCACAGCTAAAAATTAAGTATGGCAGCTAAATTCAGTAGCATTATATGGACACCTAACGTCGTATCTGCGAGGTCTAATTTTCATTAGCTGTGAGGCCTATATGTTATCATTGTAACAGACAAGCATTTTGTTATTATGTCGATGTATTGACCATTGCAGCAAATGTTTTCTGTGTAACAGACAATTTGGTAGCAAGCACAGTTTCAGCAAACCATATTTAACTGTGGTAGAGACAATTTTCTTTTACACGGACATATCCGATAACTACGACAACTTTATTGCTAAATAAATCGATCTGTAACAGACATGCATATTTGCCTCACGTCCTTATATTAGCTCCAGCAGCAAATTCTTTGTATGTATTAGCAAATTTCATAACTATAGTAGTTAATGCAATTTCAGCTAATTAGAATTAGCTGTAAACTAGAAACATTTTTTTTCCGTGAAACTTTATTCAATTTTTTGTCAAGTACTGATTGTTTTAGAACATTCTCTGAGAATTTTCTGTCAACTTCACGCGTAATTGTCAAATGATAAATGAGAGAAGTTTTACTTTTTATCGGATATTCAATATACGATCGTTATACTCAACTAATGATTAATATCTGATCTTTACGTCAAGTCTGCAGAGAAATTCGAGCTTTGTTCGCTACGTTCAGAAATTGATTACGAATATTTTTAAACATTCATCAGATTAATATTGTATTATTTTTTCATACAATGCATTCACGAAATTTCTTGTTTGACAAGAAATTTCTTGTTTTTTACGTTCCCTAAACTATTTTATTAGGAATTGTTTTATTAGAGATTATTACCAGAATTGTTGCGAGTTTTTAATTTTCATGTATGTTATTGAAAGATGATAACGCGTAATTAGCTGAAATGAAAAAAACAATGTAAAGTTTTATTTGACAAGCTCGTTAGTTATTAACGTTTTTAGACTAAGTGATAGGGTGATGAGAATTGGCTTGGTGTATGCAGGTGTCAACTTTGGGGCAATTCGCTCGTCGGGTCAACAAAAAATTCTATTGCTTTGCAACATTGAAATTTTATTCAATAGCGGAGATACAATACTTCATGTTTGAGTAAGCTTTAACAACGCGCGTTCCGCCGCTTCGACAAGTTTATGTTTGGTATTTATAATAGAAAATATTCGAAATTATTTGGGAAAATGTTTATTATCGACCTCTGTAATACGTTTAATAATGCAGATATTTACAAGAGATTTTATTATTCTGCTGCGACGCAATGTGCTATTGCATTGATTAATTATTATGGTTGAAGTTCTTTTCTCACAGTGAATAATCAAAGATTCGCGTAATTTAGCATTTACATAACTTTGTTCTTGCATTTAATAACGAAGTAATTTTATTCTTGAATTTCGAGAATGAAGTGTTAATTGATTAAACACATCTACAAGACTTCAAGAGAGATTAATAAAGTCTTCTATTCAAGAAAACGTTCGCGTCCTCGAGAATCGATATTCGGAGCAAGTCGGTCGTGCGAGATAAAATGGTTACTTTAGTAACTATGAAAGGGTGAAAAGGCGCGGAAGGGAGGCAAAGGAGATTCGGGGCACCATGAGCGTCGAGGTGCTCTATGCAATTATTCGGTTCATTTAATTCTCGGAACGCCGACTGAGTAATGCTCGCGTTGCAGCGAGAACGACGGTGACGATGTAAAGGTATATATGTATGTGTATGTGTGTGTGTGCGCGTCTTTAGGTTCTCCTGTAAGTAAATTTCTGTCGTATAGGGAAAAGGGAAGGGGGATGATCGAGAGTACTTTGGGCACAGCAACTTCAGGGGTGCACTCGATACCATTTGAAAGCACGTAGGTAAGCATTTATCTCAAAATATCCTATTTATCTGGGTGCGGAGGGACATGTCCCTTATTTCGGCACTTTGGTCACGTCTGACCAGTCCAGCGTTTCGATGAAAACCTGCAATTTCGATTTCTTCCCAAGATTCCACCTTCAGTCAGCCCCTTCTTTTCCCCGCAACTTTTTTCTTTCCCCTTTTGATTCCTTTTGCCTCACGGTTCCTGTGCGTTTTCCCTTCGCTCACCGTTTTTCGCGCACAGCCATCCTTTCTTGCGTGGCCCTTTTCGCATTGCGCTCTGCGTGCAGTGCATTGAATTTAGAAACTTGCGTACATACGACGATGACATACGGCGAAAACGAAGACCAAGACGACGACGACGACGACGAATGTGCACAGAACGACTGACTTAAACCGGCAAATAAAAGTCGGTGGCACGATGGTAAGAGGATGGATGCGCCGGCGGCTTCTACGTACAGGTAAATCGATTTAGCCCTTGACGAGCCCTGTTACTCAGAAGATAAACGGGCACGGAATTGCGCGATCTTCCGGTCGTGTTGGTCCGGGGAACTTCGAAAAGCGGATGATTTCGTTTGTATTGCAATCGAGGAATCGAGTTATGGAACTCGTATATTCCTCGGCCGCTTGCCATGTAAATTGTTTAACGCGATTCGATGCAGCCGAAAATATCGACTGTATGCCTACGTTAAATGCTTAATAGTTTTTTTAATGATGTTTATACAAGAATCGTATGTCTTTTTATTTCTTCTTTTTGCAAATAAGTACCTATCGATGTACAATGTTAAAAAAAATAACCTTTTATAGTTAAGTAGCCTTTTAAAATTAATAACTATATAGTGCACCAAAAATTAATAGGCTCGTTTATATTGCCATCGAATTTTACACAAAAATTATTTATCGTTTAATAACATTCTACACTGGTGTTACATTCAATTGCACGCATTGCGCCATGGGCCAAGCAATTTTTTTTTAGTTTCGAACGCAATTTTACAATACTACAAAAGCAAAGCTTTGTTAAAAAAAAATTAAATGCTGTTGCTTTGATCGAGCTATTTGCACGGATGACCTCGGAATTGTCACCGGCCTGTTATACTTGAGAGGGTCATCTGGATATCATCGATTACATTGATACGGGATATAACAATCCAGCTCACAAAACGTGTCACACGCGCGAATCTATATTCGCCGAAAAGTTCGACAATGGTCGAATCAATATTTTCGCATTTGACGTGTTATACGCACCGTATGCCAGTATGGCGCGTGTACGGATTTCAACGAAGTCATCCATTGTGTGGAAACCAAGCTGGATAACTTCATCGCGATGGCACTCGCGCGTTCTACGTCGATCATATTTCATTACGTCAATTTTCCCCTTGCTCCCTTCGTCTCTCCAACCAGTTTTCAGCGTTATTGACCGTCTAGGTGCGTGTACCGAACATCCGCGGAAGTTATACCTCGCGGTTTTGCGAAGTTTCAAGTAGTACGAATCAATGTTTCGAGCGTCCAACGCTCGCGAATATTTGTAACCACCTTACGGTGCGAATCGATTTGTGCGAATACTTGATCAATTTTGTTCGTAGGAGAATGAAAACACGCGAGGGGAATTAAAAAACAAAGAACGAGAAAATATAATAAGCTTTTAAAATAAAATTTCTAGTTTAGTTTGAAAATACAGACGATCTCTGTTTCCATATTGTAAATATTCGCGTATATGGAACATTAATCTTTTAAAAAATATGCAGTTGAAACTTGCGATTTATAGAGTATAATATTAGAGAGAACTGTAGCTTCAATTCTATTGAAATCTGAATGCTTTGTAAAACCCTACTGCAACTTCTATTTATAAATTTATTTTATACTACGCAAAATGAAACGCTGCAAAACTCAATGCTTGCGCTTGTAATTCTGTGTATGTGGTACGCAAATATATATTCTAAGCTTTATATGTAATTCATATTAAATTTCTCGTACAGTTTCGGGTTAATTTTATATTGCGATAGATAAAAATAATAATGCCCGACGTTGGTGTTGAATCATATTTTATTAAATCTGCATTCGAGTATTACATAATCCATGCATAATAATCCGTTTTAAGCTTCTCCTGCGCTCTCTTCGCCATGGCAGGTTGAAAACAACCATAAACAAAGCAAACTAAACACGGGCGTTGGCACTCGTTTCACGTCGATCATATTTAACTACGTCGACCCTCGTCACTATTACAACAAATTTCGGCCGTTGTTGACTGGTGGTCTATCGGACCGAAGGATCGGCAGCGAATGTACTCTGAGACATGTCAAACCTTTTGATGTAGCTAATTGCTTATCATCTGCAAAATACCAGACAAGTTGAAAATCTACGGTTTTAGAATTTTGCTCTAAACTTGTTAATTTATATTTACTTGTTTGTTATTTTAAACATGATGGCATAATATTAATTAATCTAAATACAATAATTTTATTATGAACGATGCGTGAACGCATCTTTTTCGCACGGAGAATAAATAATAATAAATATTGATGATGGCTTTCATTTTTATGAAAATAATTACATTTTCTTAATTTATTCAGTTACATTACGGGTATGTAATTGCATATGTAATTATTCAGAAAGGATATTTGTATCATATATATATTATTACATGTTCAATTAATAAACATATGTACTTGTAATGTACATAATTTGAAGAATGGAGTTTTCGAATGTGTATTGAGAAATATAATTTGTTTGTTATTTTGCAATAGCGATTTATTAATCCAATTCTATCGAAATTTTATTTGTGTGCGCAGTTTTAAAGAATTAGAAGAAGGATTATCTTTCTCGGAAAGAACAGTTTTGTTGAAGTATCTAAAAGTTTAGATAGATACAGATCTGGAAATAATTTTGCATCGTCAAAATAATTATGTAGAACTAATTGCCAAAAAAAATGTTATAACTTTTTACTGCATATGTTGTCATCAATGCTTAAACGTTTTACATAAATTTGTTATGATCTAACTGTATCTAGCTAAATTTTTAGATACTTTAGCAAAACCGTTCTTTCCGTTCACAAAATATGCAATAAATGACAAGACATGTTTTTCAAGAGAGACTTCAATAATGAGATTGTCTATCGAATAGGAGATAAATTCTGATCGACACGGCAACGCTGCCAATCAGCGATACTGTCGATCAATCATCGAGTTTGGGTAGTCATTAATTAAAAGCGGAATTCGCACGAATGAACCGGCAATGAACACTTGACCGGTCGAGCAGCCTCGCGGAACATCATCCCGATCGGTTTGAAGTGATTCTCTATCCCCCCCCCCTCCCCAACCTTCCCCTTTCGCCAATGGACGAAGGGTCGTTCGAGGATGGTTAGAAGGGTATCCGGAGATGCAGGGGTTGAAATTCACGTAGTATCACGGGGCACCTCCATGACGGCCCCCTTTCGGGGTAGAGCGGTCCGAAAACGTGGCGTCCGTCAGTCCTACAATTTCGATGGCGGCTCACGGCCCTGTAATTTGATCAATTAACGCCGGCCCTGCTATACAGGGTAGCAATGGGTAGGCTGTGGAAGGATGATTGCATCGGGCAAACGTGAAATACTTGACCACCGCAGAATGACGCGATTCCACTAACTCGCGTTTATGATCGGTAATCTGGCGATTGTCGACATCTTCAGCAAGTTATTTTCTTGATGATCAAAAAATTGTTATTTAAGGGATTTGAGTGGAGAATCTCATTGTGTACCTCGTTAGGCAGACACGAAGGTGGTAGAGGATTGCGAAGGGACGTAAACGCGACGCGAAAGCGGCTGCGTCGAATCGGATTTGAGGGTTGCACGTTGCGCGCGTAGTAATTACTTAAGCGCGTTGCAGTGTAGGAAATCGGCGTGCCATGTATACGCGGAAATTGCATTTCGCAGTACGTCACGCGAAAATTCTTTACGTCGAGATATGTCAATTTTGAGAGTGAAGGGAACGTTGTATTTAAAAGTACTCCGAATACGCGATTGACTAATGGATCGAATGATTCATAAAATTTGAAACTTGCAGTTTACATTCTGTTGTCATGGCAGATAACAAAAAGTGTGAAGCTATTTACGAGAAACTTTTATTCAGTAAATATTAATATTTGTTGTCGTATATTTGAATGTCTACATTCAGTGGACGTTGATTCGAACCATTTAATGCGATAATATTACGTTTTTGTAACGTGATTACCGTAGGTAATCTCACAATCAGTTAAATTATTAATGAGTTGAAATTTTATTATATTGTTTGATTAAAAGTAATAAACAGTATACATTGTTAATATATTTAGCAAAAAGTAAGTTCTTCGTTTAATAATCTTTTTTTGTTAATTGAAAATTGATCGAAATTTGTTGTTTGATTAGACATTAGACATTTAGACATTAGACAGTTAGAGATTTAAAATTTAAAGTAATAGGAAGACATATATTGGAAAAACATTAAATGATATACATGTATATTTGTGTAATACAACAAATATAGACCAATTATAAATCTGATCCGCTTGTTTGAAAGCAATTAAGTTTGAACTATGGGCGATAATCCAAGATTAGATTGAGCGTGATACAGGGTAATGCAAGTGATCTGTAACATTCTGGTTTTGGTATTGTGCACAACGCGCATATTACTGTCCCGTCGTTAGCAGGACCTATATGACGTCATTAGGACGAAGTGCTGTTTACCGAGTAGTTAACACATAATTATAACGCGCAAGCGCACCGCAATGGTTTATTTATGGCGATGTCGCTTGTTACTCGTGTATATAAACCCTACGTACGATTTCCGTTTGCATCAATTAGCGATTTGGCATAAATGGCTTTACGCTTTGTAGGTCCGTGAGCGATTAAGAGAAGTACCATTGCATTGGAATATCGAGAATACATCAAAGGAACTGAGATATGAAGTTATATTAGAACAAAATAAATAAAACGAAAAACATGTTTTTATGTATCATTACTACATTAAACTAAAGAGGATTATATCTGCCTTTTTCTATTTACTCATTATATTTCATCTGTATATATTTGTATATATATGTATATTTTTTTTAGACATTGTAGATATTGATTAGGAATTTTTTATTCATATTTTATTTAATTAAAAAAAAATAATTAATAAAATTAATAATTAATAAAATTAAATTAAATTAATAATTAATACTATACAATTAAATAAAATTTAATTATATTTAATTATATTATTAAATTGCTTGTCAATTTAATTTGTGATAGTACTATAGTAGTTCAATTGCGTTTATGAGTCCGAAAAACCAATTCGGCGCAGTTCAAATGACTACATATATGATGTATAAATTCACATGGAAATTATTTAAACATCTAAAATCCAGTTTCGACCGTTATAAGCTTTAAATTCTTATTTGTTAAATAAAATTTCTTTTTTCATTGAAAAAAAATACAATAGTTAATCAAAGCAAATATTAATGCCCGTAAGATCGTTGAGCGTAAAAACATAAAAGACAGTACTATTACCAAATGTGTTACAGACGTTGTTAAACATATTTCATTGTTTGTGCTTAATTCTCATCATACAAAAATTTTATTTTTTCGAATAGTTTCAGTCTATTTTTCTATTTTGTTCTTTACTCTTTTTTTGTGCTGGAAGTGTGTAACACCAGCCAATACCAACGACGCACTTCGCGTCATGTTTTAACGTTGAAAGAATCGGTCCGACCGCGTCGGCGTCAGGCGGAACGCCGTTAAATTATCGTTTACGATATTAGCCGCCGCATTATCACTCAACGTTTCTCATGCTTCGTCGCACAGATCGAAAACCGATAACCGGTTTGGATATAGCGGCGAGGAGCTATTCAGCGCCACGATGTCTAGCGTCGCTACCGGATTAAAGGAACAGTCCGTGTCCCCCGTCCGTCCCCTTCTAGCAGCTTACCGATCTCTTCTTGCGATTTTGCGCCGTCTCTTGCTAAATACATCCGATGCCGGTCTCCGCCATTGGCGCGCCTCTGGCGTCTCGATATTATAAAACCATTAACATCGCACGGATAACGAGCTGCGGCAACGCCGTGGCGTCGAATATTATCGTTCTTGTCACGTCTGTTTGCGCCCAACCGCGCACGGATACTCTTGGAAATATTTATGCCGTGAACATCTAAAATTCGCCACGAAGGGATCCAGCTTCGTCGGATTATTTGTCGATATTACATGTAGAAGCGTAAGTTCTTGCCGCTGGCTAGCGGTTAAATTAACATTTTTAAGGCTGCGACATTTGCATTAATTTCACTTTTATCTTGGAAAGAATAATATCGAAGCAAATATTTCGGTAATAGAAATCGTTTAATTAAGCCATTCTACATAGAAAATAGATTATCCTTTAAAAAAGTATATTTCGCAGAAAAAGAGATCTATTATCGAATAAGTCGTAAAATTATGAGAAACTTAAATACAGGGAATTGTAAGGGCACCGAATACACGTAAAAGTTAAATTAACAGATGGTACGTTCTCGTACTGAGTCATCTGTCTGCGATATAAGTGGTCTCTTACTTGGTTTTTATGCCATGAACAGCGGCGCGAGGAGACGGCACTACCTAAATTAAAAATACATGAGATCCTGTCTCGTGCTTGCCGGTGACTTTTTCTACTCTGTGGAAGCATCTTAATTACCAACCGATCTTGCGAAGGCGACGAAGAAAATACCGCCGAGGGAAGAGAGACTCGATAAGTGCTGCCAGAAAAGGGCGCATAGACGAAGGGAGCGGAGAAGGAGTCGAGTAGAGCTTTTCCCCGGAAGGAGGAAGCTTTTCCGGGAGAGTGGGAAGGGCTGGCAGTACACTCCAGGAGAGGAAAACGCCGGCAGTCTGCTGCGGCTGCTACCGAAGGGAGCGGAGGTGTTAATTAACTACTCGTCCCGCCGCCGTCAGGGACATTCGAGAGAAGGACTCGACTTAAGTTGGCCACTCCGCAGTCATTTCGCCGCTCGTTGAAATGCTCGTAAGATAGCATGTTGATGATACCGACGAGAGAGAGAGAGAGAGAGAGAAGAGAAAAATAGGGGGGCGGGGACTGAACGAAGTTTTTAAGGCTAAGCAACGGAGCGTAACTTCCGCCGTCGGCCCTTTCCACGTTTTCCTTTCGCGGAAGTGCTCCCTCGAGCGCGATATAGCATACGTGGGCTCGGTAAAACGCGATGCGGCTTTTCCCGCGAGTTGCTAGCGAGTTCAAGCGTGCTGCGTTAAATTAGAGTGCGAACTACTTGCTCGGCCCATTTCATCATCTTCCGTGTTGCATTTGGCCGTTTGAGAAACGATGCAACTGCGCGAAAGGAAAAAGATAATTTGATATATTTTTTTCAAAAATAGGAACACGATACACATGTTACAAGATTTTATTAAATTTCAATAAATATTTCTTTGAATGTTTACTTATGGTAAATAAATATTTAGATAAATGAAAAAATTGATTAAATCAAATTAATAGTTTTTGTATCTAATAAAGATATGTATATATTTAGTAAATATTTCGCTAGGATTATTCAAAGAAATATTTATTAAAATTTAGTAAATTTTTTCTCTCAGTGTAGAGATAGCATAAATTTATTTTATAGCAATCATCTGATTTATTTACTAGCTATTTAAAGATGAAACGTTTAGATTCTTCTTTTATTCAGTATAACGATTAAATTATTTTTTATTCTTTCATTGCAATAAGCATAAATAGAATATTATACATAGTAAATATCACGTTTAACTTATGAGATTGAATTGATCGTATAATCATAACGGACGAAGCGTAAAGCCGGAACGGAGAAGGTCCGTTGAAACAATCAGGAGAGGATTGAGAGATAATCGTAGATTACCGTAGAACTACTGAACCGGCACAACGAATTGGTGCGTCCCCCGTATTTCATCTCTCCTGGTTTAATCGATCGTACACCTACGAGCTCGCCGAATAATTCCTGTCGCAAGCAGAATAGGTAAACCTGGAATTTATTACGCGTCCGTTGCACCCTACTCGCGAGAATCTCGGGAATCGGTTTCAGCTGTTCTCGAAACCTGCGTGATCATCCAATGGTCGAATAACAAAATGAGAACTTTTAATCGATTGAAACGGATTCTATATATGTATATCAGGAAGTGCAACTTTTGCTGCGTTTTAACGCCAAATTAAATTTTACTGATTTCTTAATAATTCAAAATTTTACTGCTTTTAATATATTATTAAACACGTTTATATGACGTTAGAAAACAAAAAGCGTTCTAGTAAACATAATAAAATTACGAAAATTTATGCGAGCATGATATAATTAAAATTTACATCGAGTATAAATTTACTAATTAACGGCGACCGAAACATTAATAGATGTGTATGCATGTGGAGTTAGGTATTAATTTATATTCCGAAGAGGCGCATTTCAAAGGGTCGCGTTCCTCGGAAAGCTCGGCACAAATTAATTATGTAATTGTATGAGAAATTATTTAATGAGTTTGCTGAACATAACACATGATAAGTCAGTAGATTCTGATTTCATGGAGCTCACGTAACAATCAATAACCCGCCGTGCACGAAAATCCACTAAGGATCGAGACTATTGCTTGGCACGTAATCGACGGTATTTGCACCAGAACTCATAGTTTCGTCTCCTTTTGCTAACGAACCGCTATGGCAAGAGGCTCGACTGCAATCCTGACACGGTGAAACGGGTTTCCCTGTGGTACCTTAATACAGTGGAGCAATCCTTTTGTTTCTCTTACTGATTAGTGATTTGACGACGGTTGTGCTTCGAATACGTCACCAAAGCAAGATCTGAATTTGAAATTACATATAGTGAACTTCATAAATGATGAAATTTTTATTTATCGTGGTAAATCTTGTCAATGTTTTCTAGTTAATATAGATTTGTCATATTGTTTTGTGAAAATTGTTTTTGGAAATTATTTATGCGCGCGCATCTTTAAAATGATTTAAATAATATTTTAATTATATTATATGCGCGTGTTTTCTGTTAATCTAATTACGATTTACGTGGACATGCTGAAAAATATTCTGTAACATGAAATTTATAAGATATTAATTTATTTTAGTATTCCTTATTAGTAGTAATATTTCGTAATTTTCTAATTATATCAATTCAGAACAATTATAAAGGCACTGAATTGTGCACTGCAATCTGTTCTATTGTAAAGTTTCCGTGTCACGTTACCATATTGTCGACTTTTTGAGAGCTGTGAAATGTTCTTCGTTATGCTAACGTTCTTTAGCAAGGCAAGACAAGGCAAGGCAATAAGAGAAAGCTAGGGGTGTCGTTAACGATCCAATACAAAGCCGTAACTAGAGTGGATGTCACCCCAGCCGCCGTAGTGCACCCTTCAGCCCTTCCGTGAAAGGGATGAGAGGAGTCGGTAAGAGGTGTAACCGAGAGAGAGGGAAACAGAGAGAGAGAGAGAGAGAGAGAGAGAGAGAGAGACATACACACACACTGATTCGCCACCCACAATTCCGCTTGCGGGCACTGTAATTTGCTGTATGCATGCATCCAGAGATGGATAGACACGGCCGGGCAGCCGAGCAGGTCCGGGAGATCTATGGATTTATGCAAATGCAGGCAGTTAGAGTCCCGAGCAGCCTCCGCCGTTGAATAATGCGTTGATAAGATAGGAGACCAGCGCTCATATGCCGCTACCTACCCTACCATCCGCCATTGATTTGTCACCCTTCTGCTCCGAGATCCACCTTCGCAATCTCTCCCTGACTGCTCTTGGAACATCCTTACCTTTTACGAAGAAGCTTGGGTTTGTGGATCTGTGACATCGTGCAACCTGTACGAATGATCATTAGTAATTCCGCATGAAAAACCTACACCTTCATGCATACATTACTCGATTCTTTGTTTACAATATTGTCGACTGTAAGTTTTTCAAGAACTACACGGAAAAAAAATGTTTCTGACTACAGCTAATTCTGATTAGCTGAAATTGCATTAACTGCTATAGTTATGAAATTTGCTAATACATACAAAGGATTTGCTGCTGGAGTTAATATAAGGACGTGAGGCAAATATGCATGTCTGTTACAGATCGATTTATTTAGCAATATGAAGTTGTCGTAGTTATCGGATATGTCCGTGTAAAAGAAAATTGTTTCTACCACAGTTAAATATGGTTTGCTGAAACTGTGCTTGCTACCAAATTGTCTGTTACACAGAAAACGTTTGCTGCAATGATCAATACATCGACATAATAGCAAAAAATGTTTATCTGTTACAATGATAATATTTAGGCCTCACAATTAATGGAAATTAGACCTCGCAGATATGACATTAGGTGTCCATATAATGCTACTGAATTTAGTGTTATACCTAATTTTTAGCTGTGGCAGCTAATCTTTTTTTTCCGTGTAAATATTTTTATTATTTTAATGAAAGATTATTCTACGTAATTTTGTCATCTTTATTATTGAACAAAAAGATCTTGACAGTGACATAATTAAAAGAACAGTTTTTGAATATAGGAAATACTTATCCTATTTTGATGTTATTTATATGAATAGCTTTGATTTGCCGATTCTGATAATCTGCGAAATTCATAAAATATTGCTAGGTAGAAAGTAAATCAATAATTTCAACAGTAGAAAGAAATCCGCTTTCAACTTATTATTGAGATTTAATCCCTCTTTATGCTTTTTAATATTTTTTCTTTCTGCCCTTTTAAATATTTCTCTTTTTCCTTCAGTTTGCATTTTTATTTCACTCGATTTCTTTTAAAATCTCGTTAGCATCAGTTGCTATATTGTATGTTTATAAAAGTTTCCGATCTGATTAATTTAATATGCCAATGAATCTTTATGAAGAATTAGTTTGTGTATTAATTGAGAGAGAGAGAGAGAGAGAGAGAGAGAGAGAGAGAGAGAGAGAGAGAGAGAAGAAACAATCGTTAACAGAATTTATCAAAAAATGATACAAAATATGGAAACATAATTAAATTGAAAGTTTAGAATTTACATCGTACTCTTAGTAATTTATAATCATTATTTCGGAATGTATTTTTCATCATTCTGATACCAATAGAGGAAAGTCACCGATACATTGATCTAAAGCGACATCCCCGTATTTCTTAGAAACTAACCTTTGCACCTTATTAATACTAATAAAAACGTGATCTGTTTAGCTAATTAAAGAAGTACAAACTCATAATTCATATATTTGTGGCTTATTTCTATACCAAATCAGCTAAAAACAAATTCTATGAATCCGAGAAGAAAATTCTTACGGTGTTCTTTTGCAAATTGCGTAATTAAAATAATAGTGACTGTATTATTGATAATATTATGTCATTTTAAATGTTTATAGTTTCATAAATTAGTTTTCTTTACAGAATAGGATATATTTTTAGGATAAATCTAAAAACTTAATTATTGCAAAATTGCAAACAGTACTATAAAAACTGCTTATACTATCTGATAGAAGACTTTTTTTAGTTTATATTTGTTTTTGAAGTTGTATTTTTACCTTTTGTTTAAGAATTATTGTCTAAAAACAAAGTAATATATCGGTATCGATGACCTTCTCCTACTAATATTGTTACGTTATTTATATATGTCACAAAAAAACAAGCGAGAATTAAATTTTCATGTAATATTATAGTTTCGTTATAAAAATTGAATTTTTGGAAAAATACAAAATCGAGGGAGCCAAAAAATAACCTCAATAAATAAAAGAATCTCTTTATTTTCATGTGTTTTCTCCCAAAAGTTACATCGGTTAGCAAACACGACTATAAAACTATAATTTTGAATCACATAAATTAAACTATATGTAGGTGTATGTATATAATAAATAATATATATATTTGTATATAATAATAAATATATATTAAATAAAAATATCGATTTTCATATAATTTTTTTTGCAAAAGTCTTTGTAGGTATATATAAATTAATGGTCGAAAATACATACATTCAAAGTAATAATATCTTTTCTACAGTGGAAAACTAATATAGAAAATTTTTTTATTGTCATTCCGTGATCATTTATTACGGTTATTGCGAAGCATTAATTATGCGCGTGATTAAGATTGTCCTTGCAGAATTTATGGAGTTTTTCTCACAGAGGATTCCAAATTGTAATTTTAAGTCACTTTTAACGACCGTGCCGTCATTTCGCGGAGATCGCAGAACGCATTGTGCATTGTGTTCATCGTATTTCTATTACAGAATCCACTATACTTACTATCGTAAATTGAATCAAGATTGCCGCGAGCTTAGCGTTCGCGCCACTTTTGATGAATACAATACGGAAACCGTAAAATTACGTCTGCGCTAAGGATATTATAGAATGTACATATATGACTATGTGTGCAGTTTTCTATTATTATTATTTACTGTACAGCAATAGAATTTTGCCTGCCAACGTGTGAGCATGCATATTTTTTACTTAAATTGTTTATTAGTATATTAAAATATTTCAATTCAGATTTGAAAGTAATCTCTTAGTTTAGTATGTATCATGCAAACATATTGCCTGCAATTGCAAAGTTAGTATACGTGATGTACGCACATGCATACAACGTTGCGTGTGTTCGCCGAAGGTTTAGTGTTTCAGTGTGAACGTTTGTTGGGTGGGTAAAAGGGTTTAAGCTAAGTGGCAAATAAAGGGTAGCGACGACGTTCGAGTAGTATCTCGTTTTTCTTGGTACCCTTCCGGCTCGTCAAGGTGAAGAGGTCGCTCTATAAGTTTTCGGAAATGGAGGGTCGTTGCAAAAAGGATACTTCGCACGATAGAAGCATTTTTACGGGGGACGATGATGGCGGGATAGAAATGGGTTGTGTATGTATACGTATACGTTACGGAAGAAATAAAATGAGACTTCGTCCCCTTCGACTAGCTTAGACTGTACCGGAAATTTGGACTCCCGTTCGATTTCCGTGGTTTTTACGGAATATTTGCCTATCTGACTATCCGCGCAACTTGTAATGCTAGTCCGCTATATCTTCCATATGATCGTATCCTGAGTTGTTAGATTTCAAGGACTAATATATCATTACTTCAGTTATGTGAAATGTCTGCTCAAAGAGATAAATTTATTCTTACTTCAAAGGGAACTTATCTTTACCTATATGTAGTTTCGTACACACTGAGAAAAAAATATCTTAATTTCAAAGAAATATTTCTTTACTTGTATTCAAATTACTTTAGATCAATGAAAATTTCTTTGAAATTAATATATTTTTTCCCAGTGCGTAAAATATCATATGTGTATCTTTATATCTCTTTAATTATGTAATTTTATTAGAAATTTTATTTTTGTTTAGGTAATACAATTTTACGAATTTAAAACAATAATAGGAAGTGAAAAATAAATATAAATTTATTATATTAATAAATTAAATAAAAGTATAAAAAGACAGTTTTAAAATAATGATAAGTAAAAAAATCAGAAGAAATATATAGGTTTAAAAGAGTAGCAGATTTTTTAATTAAAAAAGTTTTGCTTTATAAAAATATTCTATTTTTTTCTTTTGATGGTACGATTTAGGAAACTTGATGAATTTTGTAAAAATATCGATTTAATCTTTACAATGGTTGCAAATATGTATATACAGTGAATGTAAA
>NW_017256147.1:1757276-1765226 GCF_001594055.1 Mycetomoellerius zeteki
ATTTTTTAAAACGCCGCTAACATCCATAAAACAAGATGTAGGCTATTATATTTTTGTCTATATTACTCATTTCTTATATATTTTATATTATTGTTACTAAATATTGCCTATATTAACTAATAAAATGCCTATATTAACTAATAAAATATTGATAAGGTACGATTTAGGCGACCAGTACGCATTCGGCAACTCTCCCCTGTACCTTTGATATTACATCTGATTTCAATTTCAAGCCGTTTCTATCATTGACCAGCCTCTGCATTCCGTGAAACGGACCAACTTAATCCTCCGTTAGGCTACCCTCGAACTCCTTGTCTCGAGTCGGAAGTTGTTCGCGGTCGGCGCTTTAACTTTCGAGTGGTGCATCCGCAGCGGTGTGCGCCGCTGCTTGCAGGCGATCGGGAAATGCAGGTCGGATAATTCGGCACGATTGGCCCTCGTAAAGCCGGGTCTGCGAGCTCGGATCCAATTAACGGCGGTGGTTTGTTGCCGGGTGTACAGTTGATTGAACTGGCGAGTCGGCCGAGGACATCCGCCCTCCCACCGCATTCCCCGTGCCCTCTTTACGATATATACTTTACGTGTGCCGGTGGCAAACGTCGGCTGCCGGTACGTACTTAACCAGCAAGAGCCGTAAAGTACTCGAAAACTAGGAGTGCCATGAGTTCTCTCGTGATTCCTCTTTCCACCTCTTTCCGCTTCTTTCAGCCCTATCCTTCTTCAGGGCTAAACTCAATCCGCCTTCGACGGGACGTTAATTTTGTCTCGTTGTCGGTAGGTTAGTTTCGATTCCGCGATGTTGCTGATTGCGTGCTTTTCACGCTAACGGTATAAGCTCGTGACGGATGGTTCTCGTTCTTTTTTATGATGTAATCCCGATGGAAATGATTTGATAAAAATGGTAAAATTTAGTTTTTGCAACAGGATTTTTCATTGCGACATAAAATGTATAGGAAAATGTTTTTGTAAAATATTTACCGATGTTTTAAAATTCTGAAATGGCGAAGCGGAGACATCAAATAAACATGTTATTGATTGAAAAATAATGTAATAATTCTATTTTTTTTGTAAAAGTTACTGATTCTCTTTATAAAACATTGTAATATAATTGAGAAATTAGTGTAGTTTTTTTAGTGATGTTAAAAAAAAATACATATACATTTCTTCCTAATAGAGAGGAAAAAATTATTAAGAATTACTAAGTACTAAATTATTAAGTACCGTCAAACAAGTAATAATTAAAATCAAACACCGAAGTATTGGCAAAAGAGTTAATGAGAAATCGCGGCAACTTTAACGGAAAAAAGAATCTTGTCGGGCTGTTCGAAGCTTTCAAAGTTGCGCCGAATATAGACAAGGTGGAGGAATGGCAAATAGCACGGACATGACAACGATATTGAAAATATCTGGCTGAATTGGAAATCGATACGCAGACGAGGGACCGGCTGACGGATAGAGGTGATAGCGCTTTCACATTTCAAGGTTCAAATCACATATTTCGTCAAAATATCGGTCGATTCGTGACGATAGGAACGCGGCTAGGTTAGCGAGGTAAAGCTATCAGAAAACGGACCTTGGTTGTTTTTACTATTGTCTGTCGTCTAATAACTTGCTACTCCATAATGCATGAGACAAAAATGCTGAAGTTTTTCCGATTGTCCGAGGGTCATTTCTTGGTCGACGCATATAGATGAATATCAGTGATACTCGTTTACTCATGCGACCTTTGTGATCGCTTTGCTTTATTCTATTCGGGGTATTCACGGCAATTTACATAGAAACATCCGGGTCAATTTGTGAAGTTAAATGCGATACGATTTTTAAATAGGAGCTTTGAATCTATTGTTAAAAACGTAAAGGAAATCTGTCTAAAAATAACATTAAAGCATTTAAAAATTAATTGCTTTATTCTATTCGGCATTATACTCATGCGCGGCAATTTACATGGAAATATTCGGGTCAGTTCGTGAAGTTAAACGCGACACGGTTTTCAAATAAGAGCTTTGAACCTATCGTCGAAAATGTAAAGAAAACTAAGAGTGAAATTTTACGAATTGAATAAAATAACATTGTCGAATAAAATAATATTTTGCGAATAAATTTACGGAATGAAGGTTTTAGTTTGCCTAAAACATTATTGCGATAATAACGAAAAATTTGTTCTGTTTCTTGGAAGATTCACTTACACGAGTAGATTTATTGCAATCTACTTAATGATACAATATTTTCTTTTTTCTTACTCGTTCATCCGTTTCGAATTTACTTAATTCAATTCTGTATCTTTCAAGAACGAGGGTAAATAATACTCGAGAAAATGTTCGTTTTAACGTGAAGCGTTCAAATTTGTGCTGCACTCTCTTTCTTTCCCTCTCGCTTGCATTGCCCGTAGTCGCACAACGTTCGTGTCTTATTGTTAACTATTCTTATTCGTTTGCTCTTAAAACAGTGCCCTTTCAGATCCTAATGAAGACCTCTTTTATTTTCCTTTCTTCCTCTACTGCCTTCTGGCAACGGAACGATCTATATTCGGATAGTCAAGTCGCGACGACTTGCCAGAAATATTTTTCTGGTTTTTACTTTCTACGTCTTTTAAAATAGTGTTTAGTACGCTAGCTTTCTTCGATTTTGCAATCTTCGCGGTTCATAAGTCGTTAATCGATGTTGGCGACTAATCGTGATGTATCTAATTGTATTGGTCAGCAATTGGATAAGCGCCTTACGGTAATGCGCTTACCGCGTGAGATTTCGACACGTCCTACGGCGCGACGGCCATTATAGAAATTATAGCCACGTTTGCCAAACAGGTGGTCACGTATGAAAGCGACCGCAACCATTGGAAGTACAACGATGTACTGGTGAAAATTTCGTTGCTTGGATTAGAATCGAGGACAGTAACTTTCCTTTCAGACGGTTGCATTTACATTAGTAGTTGTGCAATTTCATTGACGTCTATGTTTTCATTCAATTTTACTTTGCAATAAGAAATTGAGAAATACTGTTGTCAACATTTGCATAGAATAATATAGAAAACATCTTACGTACACGGAGAGAATTTTGTTTTAAAATTTATCCTGAAAATATGGTAGTTGTGATACAATACAATATTTTAAAGATTTTTACCATGCACTTTAGTAAAATTAATTAAACTTATTTTATACTCTTTGTTATAGTTTTATTAATGAATGAGAGAGATTTACATTAAAATTCTTGAAAATACATTGTTGTCTCACGACTATCATATTTTCAGGGTAAACTAAAAAAAAATTCTCTCCATGTATATTTATATACTATTATTTTACGCGTAGCCTTAATTGCTTTTATTATTTTCTTTATATAAGCTATCATGTAAACCTAAGAAAAACATAAGTCTAAAAATATAAATATATAAGTTTAAACATGAGTAATTTATAAGAATACATTACCTATAATAATTCCAATTTATAAGATTAATCAAATTTTAATTTTGTTTATTGTAAAATTACTGTCGGATGTAAATAATGATATTAATGCATACCGCTGTATTTCTTTAACATATTTACGAAGCATATCAAGTGTAAGTATGTGGATAAAATGCTTTACAGCGGTTTGTAAGAGCGCAGACTTCACATATCTACGGTTTGTATGCTATACGCACATAGAATGAGAAGAATCACTTTGCTCGCGCTCCATTACCAAATCGTTTTAATTATATGTCCTTGTACCAAATCGTTTTAATTATATGTCCTTGTAGCTATATTCTCCGTGTCTCTCTCGAATGTTGGAAGTACAGATTGCACGCAACTAGAGTTGCATGCAATCGCAGTTCGAAACAAAATCGAGATACTCATGAACCGGTTAGAATTACTGTTTAAAAGTACAATCCCATCTAACAAAAGACAGCGTTCAGACACAATCATCGTCTAGTAATTCGATTATATTAATCGAAAGTATGTTATTTTGGAATATAGTGCAATGGTAAAAAATAACATGAAGAACATAAAAATGACGAAAATAATAATACTTTGTATAATACATAATAAATATAATGTTTGCATAAAAGTAATTTACTTTATATTTTTATTTGAAATATTTTTGACACGCTTCGAAAAATGCATGAAAATACTTTTAATACGTACACAGTTATGTACGGTACTGGAAGATAGAAAAACGTTAGATTCGTAATCTGATTTATTTTAATTACGAAATTATACGTAAAATACGTGATAAATTTGCTCCGTGACATTTTATACATTTATCGTAAAAATTGAGTGAAACGTACCAACGAAATAAACGCTATAGTCGACGATTTGCATAATTTGTGTGTTACAACTGTGTACCGCGAGATCCAGGTATCGCGGATATCAAAAGACCAAATGAATGAATTATGAGCCTGTATTACAATGCTTGCACTTAATTGGCGTGTAGATAATATGGCGGTTGAACGGTTCACCAGGTGAATTATGGTTCCGAGTACTCTCTCGTACAAATGCGCATATGTAAATGTAGTTTGAACTCTCTGCTGCCAGCAGGGGGAAAAAGTGGACGATTATTATCAGGAAAGCGCGCGTATATTTTGTCGTTGTAGCATACAAATACGCGCGTATTTTTTCCTCTCTTGTAACAAGAAGCAATGAACGAAATATAATTTTGTAAATTATCTTAATCCCAAATCGACATCCGAGAGATAAATGCCCGGCCGTGTACTTATTCACGAACTTGTATTTGCTCGCGGCTTAACTCGAAGGGAAGTCGGATAGGAACATTTAACCTCATCTCAGTATGATACATTTGTCGTGCCACTTCTGTCTATAAAGCGCAACTTGTGAGAAACACTCTCGCCGATGGCATTGGAACTTTCCGACGTAGAACTGTGCGCTTCATCTACTCTACGTGGATTATATATTCATATTTGTAATGAATTTCATGTGTAACTTGATTGTATGCCGTCCCTTTACGACGCGTTCCTACCTGCGAATTGTATCGCAGATACAAGTTTTAGTAATATCCCGCGTACATTATTGTGTGCTAGTAATAGTTTCTTCTCTGGATTGTAATGTGTACAAATAATAAAATATTCAAACTCCACAATTAATTTAATATTTATGAATAGGAAAATTACTTTTCGTTCTGATTATTATTGGATATGTATCAATATTTGCATATAGTAATATTATTTAGTACAGTACAAATATTTGCTTTGTTTAGAATTTCGACGTTTATGTTTGTTTTATTCACTTCAATTTTACTTATCTTAATTGTTGAAATTGCGTACGCGACAATACTCAACTTTGAAGTTTCGTAGGATTTATTTGGTAGAATTTATACTGGTCGTCGGTCTTTTGCAAATTGTTTTGTTATATAGCTCGGAAGCGGTTCTTCCGACAAAAGTTTCAAGAGAACCGAAAAGCGGTTTATAGCATAAACTTTAATATGCCGTTGCCAACGATTCCGGATTCGCGACTCGGCAACTTTACCGATCATGGATTATATACAGTGAATGCACATACGCTCACCCATGCATGTGAGTGCGCGTGCATATTCGCTGCATTGGCACACCGTATGACGAAGTATACAACCTACACGAGTTCTTTCGTACGTTTATCTAGGTACGTACCTCCGCGGTCCATTGCATGCATGCAAATGCAAACGTGTAAACGTAAGCCACGGTAAAGTGCATCGAGTTTTAAAGCAAGCGCATTGTCGTCTTGTCGCTACACGCAAAACATTTTCCTACATTTCTCTCTTGCTGCTTTCTTATCCCGCAGTTTCCTGCCTTCTTTAGTTCTTTTCTTTTATCTACTATGACACACCGTACCGTACATAACACAAGTTTAACGGTAAATGCTTGTCGTCTGTGAGGAAATATACGTGAGACGAATGAACAGCGATCCATATCCGTTTGCAAAATTCACTCAAATTTACATCCTTTATAGCTACATTCGTGGTTTCTGCTGATTTTTCAATATTCATTATTTTTTCGCGACGCTTGTATCGTACATGCAAATTGACAAAGTTATGCAAAGTGCTGCGTGCACGGGATTAGGATCGTACCGATTCGGAACAGTGTGTTAAGGGATGTCTAATTGAAACATATGCAAATTGCCGAGGGTGCCACGAGTCTAGTACTTGGTATAAGTACTTTCTCCCATTTGACTTTTCGAGCTTCTCGCTTTAACCGCAGACAGGAAGTTTAACTAGGTTTTTAATGCCTACACTTTTCAACCGTTTTCTGTCCATAATCCGTGAAATAATTATCTAATGCATAATTCAATGAGATATTTAAATAAATAATTAAATGATAATTCTTAAAAGTGGTTGATCTTGGTCAAGGTAAAAACAGAATTTTGTATTTAAAGAAAAATGAAAAATTAAACGCGTTAACTGGTGAAAATTTTATCATTCTTCTGAAAATAGAAATTAAATTTAATGCATTAATTACTTGCTTCTTTCATTGAATTGTAGCACATAATAATTTTAATGTAATCTAAAAAAGAAATATTAAATATATTTACAGAGAAAATAATCAAATTATTAATAGGGTAAAGTTGTCGAAATCGCACCGGCTCTTAAATCGCACTACTTCGTTTAAAAATTCAATTATTATATTTATATACTTTCTTACGGGTTATTTAAGATCTACATGATACTGTAATGCTACTCTATTATAGGGGAGACCGGGGTCAGTAAACTATAGGGGTAAGTAAAATAATCGAGGCTACGTTATAAACAAATCGCGCCAGACACGCGTAAACTCGTCTGAGCACGCAGCAGCGACTGCCGCTCAGTCTGCTGTAACATCTCGTTCCTAACACATCTATGATAGAAGTTACGCTACAATTTAAAAAAATCGTACACCTAAGTAAACATTTTTATTCTTAAAGTTTTTGTTTTACAATTGTATATAATTGTCTGAGATATTTTATTTCCATTTAGGTAGTAAGCATAGTTCTTACTTAATAAAGTCCAACAGATTTTTTTTGTTTATCTGGTTTTGTTGTCGTATACTGTTAATGTTTTTAAAAAATGAACGGATGGGGCTAATAGGCTAACCACAATACGAGGCTATATGATTAATTTAGTGACGACTCTGATAGTATCTACTCCCAAACTTCTTGAAATGAAATCTCGATACAAATTGATAGAAATCTTATCGTTCTCAATCATTCTCTATCAACTTTTTTTACCAGTAATAATAGTTAAATTACATGTATAAGAAATTTTTCATGCATATGTATAAATATGTATAAACATATATAATATGATAAATTATATACGTTTATGAACATTTATACATAAACATGTATAAATATTCATAAACATATATAATTATATATGAAACATATCCATATATGTTCATACATCCTTCTTTCTTTTGTAAAATTATTTTTAAGTGTAATAGAAGTAATAATAATAATGTGAAAATATTAAGAATAATTAAAAGTATAATTTTGTGAACATGCGTGTGGATACTCTAAATGCATAAAGGGTAACTTATCGTATTATGTTTGTTATAACTGTAATTCGGATAACGATTCGGATTAGATAAATTGTCATTTAGTACAAAGTTATACATTTTTTATAATAAATATGTTTGTGTTTAAAATACATTTTTATAAAATTTTTGTTATTATGTAGCCAAAGATGTACCTTAAAATATTTATTAATCTTCATTTTAATAATGTTAATCAAATTACCCCATACCATCAGTCATTTTACCCCGGTCCCGGGGCTAGTTAAATCAGATGGAATGCATTAGAAAAATGCATTTTTTTTCATAGTAATTATCAGTTTTCCCTTATTATTAAAATATTATTAGATAGTCAAATGTATGTAGTAACTGGCGTAGAATTCATTTTTTCGATAAGTCTCTTAATTTCGTCTATAAAAATTCGAAACTAAAAAATGAGTCTACTATCCCCGGTCTCCCCTACTCGTGACATGAAGTGCAATAAGAGCGTTGTTATTTACATA
>NW_017256147.1:1765384-1776759 GCF_001594055.1 Mycetomoellerius zeteki
TTTTTTTATAGATAAAATAAATAAAAGTTCAAAAAATGCTCTAGTTTCCTAAATCGCACCATAATCTAACTTCTTAAATCGTACGTTAATATTTTTTCATTTCTTACATTTTTATTCCATTCATTATTATGTAAAAATGTATATTGTAAATCTACAAAGTGTTTATTTTGTTTCACGTAGAAACTCCTTAAATTACTTCTTGAAATTATTATGTGTTTCAGAAATTACGAAAAATATATTCTTAAATTTTTAACAGCATAATAAGATACAATTTTTTCCTTTTCTTATGTAATTTTTAAATTTTTTACATAATGTTTTAAATGAGGAATATTGGTGTGATGCGATTTTGGCAACGAATTTTCTCGTTGCCTAAATCGCACCATACTGAAAAAATCCTGATTTTAAACGTTATAATAGCGTAAAAAAATTATGAAAAAATTACATAAGAAAGGGAAAAGAGTATAGTTATGCTGTAAAAAAAACTTAAGAACATTCTTTTCATAATTTCTGAGTTATGAGCCTTTAAGTAAAAAGTGGTGCGATTTCGGCAACTTTATACGATGTGCTTTTTAACATTTTTTAAATTAATAATTTTTCCAAAATTATTTATTTTAGTAATGCAGTTTATCATCATAGATTAATATTAAGCCATTTTAGATTACAGATACATTACAGTTTTAATATATCCGGCAGGATGAATATAGCTTTCAGTTATTCAAAATATGAAAAAATTGATTTCGCATGTGTCTACATTTTGATATCCCTATCTCGGATACCTTCGAGAATTGACCTTTCTGAAATCGTATTCGAGAAAAGAATCTCGCGGAGAAGAAATACGCCACGTCACATAGCCGATAGAAATGCGTTTCTTCATCGGCCTCTTTCGATGCACGTCTCCTCGGATAAGCGCAAGCCGCAAAGATTCGAGACGGTTCCTTCGGGTTCGGCCGTCCTCGATTTTAAGCCGTCCCGCCGTGTTATCGTTATCGCTCTCAATTTGAAACGCCGCGCCGCGAAAACCGCGGTTGCCGTCGTCGCCTGTTCCTCACCGCGAAAGACGTCCTTCCTTTTTTTCCCTCGTGGTTCAGAGGCGAGCTAAACAGCGTCAGGTATCGATCGGGAACAGCTTCTTCAACTTCCGGTTGTCACGACGATGTGCTGTCGGTCGGGCAAGAGGGTTGACAAGAAAGAAAAACGCGGTGGAAAGCAAGACGGGGGCCGAAGAGTGAGAGTTGAAGGGCTATAGGAGAGCGTAAATGTGGCTAGGCAAGAAGAAAAGAAACGATCGCGGCGACTTGGACGAGCAGGCACGTTTTGCCAAACCCAACCCAAACCTGGTCTTTGCCGCCCTCCAACGACCGCACATCCACCAACTTCTCACGTCCGTTCAACCCCTTTTAGCACTCGCAGCGACCGCGCCACTTCCATTTCGAGAGGCCGCGCAAACGTGCCACGCCGTTACAGCGGTATATAAGTTTTGAAGTTTATATCGGTTTATGTTGGATTAAGGCTTTCCTAGGTTGTGACGTGGTGGTCACTTTCGTTCGCTATTGTGTCGCGCCCTCGAGTACATAATTTTCCGATGAGGTCCATTTTGTTGCAGCAACTTCCAAACACCGACATTTGTAGTAAAATATGCACGGTAAATTAATTACTTTAACACAAGAGGGCAAATTTTAATAAATTTACCGAGAACCTATAAGTTTTAGTAAAATGTTCATCGTAAAAGAATTGTGACTTTTCATTTGTGCAATGGAAATTTATACTCCATATAATCAATTTGAGCGATATTTAAAACGACCGAAGTACATATTACTATTTTCAAAGATATATTTACTAAATTTTTCACCTGTGAATTTATTTCTTTAAACCATGATAAAACATTATAGATCTTTTTCTATTCTTTATAAGTTCTTTATAAGCTGCTCTCTTAGAATACTATTATATTTACATATTTGATTTACACAAAATAATTATATGCAAATAAGAAAGACGTGTTTTACAGAAAAATAATATCGTAATGATATCAGTAACAAAAAGATCTTATTTTAAATGAGCTATTTGCTTATAAATAAATTCTTTTCGCAAGTACCGGTTTATAGTATTTTTAAGGATTTTCAATAAAATCACTTTGTCGCTCGTTTTGGCGACACTCGTATTTGGAAAATATTTCAAATAAAAAGAAAATAACATTCTTTCTGTACGACTTATAAAGCCGCTCGATATCTAATCACGTGGAAAAGAACGATAGCAAATTGAAACAAATATTGACTCGATCGTGATCTTCTGATTAAATTCGGTGTCAGATTCTCTCCAACCAAATAAGCCCGTTCGGGATTCAAACTGACCTGTCACGTAGTCTTTCTCTTTTTCGGTTCTGTTATCTCTTTTATGTTCACCCACACTTTCTCATTCTCTTTGTTTTCGGACTGCAGAGAACTAGGCTTTTCCAATGACTTTCTTAATAATTGAGAATATTTCTGGCGATTCTATTGTAGTGACTTATCAATTCCTCCTATTGCAAATTGTATGAATCAATTTCTCTTTTGCATAAGAACTTTTTGGAACAGCTAATCGTTATCAAGTAATATCATTTATTTATCAACATTATCTCGTTGATATTTATGTACATCCTGTTATTGTTTTGAAATAGAAATATTCTCAAAATGACAGAAATAGGAAAGAATTTATTGTTTAAACTTTATCAAATATAAAATTATATATGGATTAGTGTGTTATTTCAATTATTAATTATAAAACAATTATTGATTGCAAATAAGACTTATATTCTACATATATAGTAAAGAGTAGAATTTTTATATATTGTAACATCATACATACTAAAAGGTACTATGTATCGGAATTCAATCATGAAGATTCTTTCGAGGATCGTTTTAATGCAGCTCATATTTTTCTCATTGTAAAAGTCCAGAAAATAATTCGTGTAAAATGAAAGCATCACCCCATCCACCGATTCCATTCTGATTTTTTCCCTTTTTTTCCTCCCCTAGGGTTAGAATGGCGCACGACACTCTTTGATTTCTCGCCTGACACGTTCCACGTCCTTTCCACTTTCTCTGTCCTGTTCTTCCTTCCGCTATCTCTCTCGGCGATAACCGGCGTTGCCTTTCACATAATGACGAGCGAGTAAAACAATCATTAATCTGATCTGCCTCTCTCTTTCGCGTTTGTCCCTTTCGTTCTCTTCGCAGACGCGAAGGGACGAACATTAATTATCGGAAAAAGGTACGATAAAAACGTTAAGCCCACGTGAGCCCACATCTCGCCGCAGCGAGCTTGAAAGTCCTGCATGAAGCCGGGAAAAACCTACTTTTCCAACAGTCATTTGAAATCCTCTCATGTATTCGCTCAGGTATCGGTTCGATCGATCGTAACGATAATCTCGAACTATGTAACGCGCGTATATAGCAACCAGAATAAATGCACATGCGAACGTGCAATCATTCCGTCCCAATATAGGCGTTCTATTAATTTTAATTCGCGAACAAAATCCGCGGATATGCGCGGCGCCGTCCGTCGTTACATTGGAATTCTCTGGGCCGTCCGCTGCGAGGAAATATTTAATTCGTTTTACGTTCACAACGGGATGCGAAGTGCAATGTATACAAGCGATATCGAATTCCAGCAACGCGGCGGCTTCGCTAGGAAGATCTATTTTTACACGCGAAGCGCGAGCGAAACCGCGTTTTCCTCGCATTCCCCAACCATTCCCTCTCTCCTTTCCCGATCCCCGATAGTAACACGGAGATGCATCGTGATCGGCGCTCGTTTTTTAGAGATATCTTAGACTCGATAACGGAAAACCTTGTTACACTCTCAACGTCCGACCGTATATCTAGTCCCCATCTCTTCGCTCCACAACTCAGACGTGTCACCGAGGGGAGGCTAACGACAATTCCCGTATTCTTCGCCCGTCCGACAATGCGTTCTTCGCACTTATTCAAGTTTTTCTGATCGATTTTCGTCGGAATCGCACAAAAGCTGCCTCGTAAATTCCCCGTCAACGAGCGAAAAGCGCGATGAGCTTTCGACAAGCCTCATTCTGCAATTCACGTCGCCGTACAAATTAATTACGTCGCATATAATTTTTGACGGATATGAAATGAATAGTCTGCAAAATTTACTCTCGCTGTAACGAATTATATTAAACGGTATGTCATATGTGAAATTTTATACATTACACGAATTATTAAATAATTTTTCCTACAAATTTATGCAGCTGCCAACTGAATTGAATATTTTATTCTACTATGTATTTTATACGTATATTTATTTTAAATGTGTAGTGTTTATTTCTGATATAAAAAAATCTATATAAATTTCTCTTGTACATTTCACACAATAAACTTTCCTTATTATTAATATATAGGCACATTACTTACAATGTGGAAAAAATGTGTTGAATTTAACATAAACCGCATGTCCCAAACGGTCCACTCAAATTTTTGAGTTAATTTTACACAAAATGAATATGTTAAAAAGTAATACACTGAGAAAAAAATGTCGAAGTATTGTGAAGCAAATGTTACTTACGAAATTTGATTGTGATGACGAAATATACATTTCTGTGAAATATATCTTATTTCTGTGAAATATATCTCATTAATTGCAAAAAAATAAAATAGATGGCTTATTTGCTAGGAATAAAATTTTATTTTGCCCGTATTTAAATAAATATTTATTTCAATGAAATAAATGTATTTCTCACAAATATATTTTTAGACATCTTTTTCTCAGTGTATTATGTAAGAGAATAAATACAAACAAAAGTAACATCGACACAGTTTGTAAACATACCGTGGGAACATATTTTTTTTCAGAAAATTAATATTTATGATATATTAAATTAACACATATTTCATTCATTTGTCTTAGAATTTACGTTTTAAACACATTATTATTTTTGTTACTTATACATTTACGCATAAATTGTATCATTTTGACATTAAGAAACATTGAATATCAATTTCACAAAAAATCTTTAAATAACATAATCACATTATGTTAAATTAACACTCGAATATATTAAAAAATTCAACACAAACTGTTAACACAAACGTGAATAGACCGTTTCCAACATAAATACACAAATTTTTTTACTGTGTACTAAATATATTACTATACATCAGCTTACAAGAAAAATTAATTTTTGTATTATGTAGAAGCTATGATAAATTTCGAAAATTAATTTATCTAATTTAATTAGTCCAGATAGAATATTATCAAACGTGACAATCATTTATACAATTAGTATCGTTAAATTATTCAATTTTTCCTTCCTTTCGCCTTTTTCCAGATATTTATATTTATTTTAGCCAGCTTATAGAGCGACTCTTCTATATATTTGTCCAATATGATTTCAAAATAGTAAAGCTGACGATATATACTACAGACTACAATAAAACCAGCACCGTTACGACTACAGGTTGTATAGCTCGGAATATTCGCAAATTTCGCCGGTCGCACTTATTGGCGTGGATATCGTCACGTTGCGCCGTCGATCGCAGGCTCTCATCTCGGAGCGGCGCGGCGCCGAAGGTGCTCGAGCTGAACGGCGCTCAACTTTTAAATTATTACTCAGTTACCGGGGTTTTATTGCGCCAATAATAAAAGCGGCCCTCCCGCTGGCCTTTTCACCTTCCTCCCTTGTCCCCAACGTGTATGTGACGTTTTGTTATAGCTGCGAAATATGGTCGTTACTTATACTGCAGGACTTCCACCCACGTCGACCGATGTCTTTAATACTCGCGTTGGAACACATACGAGACTACCGTGCAACATGGGATTTTGTTATACCGCGATCTTGTGTTATAAAAGGTCATTAACGGTTCAACCTTCACGTTCCTCCTCTTTCTCTCCTTTCTCATCACTACTTTACACGGTGTAACGTAGCCATGAATACGCGTTATGGGTTCTTTTATGCGGAACGAAGGAAAATGAAGGAAGTGTGACGCGCGCTGGAAGGGCGATTCTTATCATTCCGTTGGTTTATGGATAGCAATGACCCATTTTATAGCAAGTTCTTGCATAACGACTATAGCAATTGTTGACACAAGTACTTTCACGGCACGTAAGTCATGATTGGCATGCATAAAGATGCTATTAAAGGATGCCAGTTTTTTTTTCTTATAAAGTTTTTACAATTGAAAAATTTTTCTCATATTTAAATTAAAGAGAATTTATTTGTGTGATAAATTAGACTATGTATAGATAGATCATATATTTCTGGAAAGGGGCAACTCTTTTTATCCTTAAATACCAATTACGTTTTAAAAATTTTAATTAGAATTTGAATTAAGAAATGAAACGTATGAGGAGTCTTCTGGGACTAATGAGTAGGGTAAACTCGGTATATGGTATATGCCGCACCTAAAGCAGATTTAATTTATCAAGTACTATTTACCATGTTTAAGACAAAAAAATTATATCAGTAAAAACTTCATACTTTCTACTACTATAAAAAAAAATATTAGGAATCCGAAATATATTAATTTTTCATATTAAAAAATAAACTTTTTGAAACCCTTGCATTTTTACCATATATCCCATAGGGGTGGGATATATGGCTACTCATAGGGGGAGGGGGGGTATGTACGGCTCATGAAAAATTTACAAATAATGCATATAAATAAGACGTAAAATGACACAATAACCTATGAAATGCGTTTATAAAGTTTTATTAAGGAATAAAAATGATAAATATGTATATGGAGTGTAATAAATAATAATTACAATCTTCCTACATATATTAGAAGTGTTATGACAAGAGGTACATATTTCATGTAATGCGTCTATTGTATTGTATTTAGTGCACTGATTTCAATCCGCGCACTTTGTATCCTTTGGGCATAAATCCCACCCGCTAAAAATGCCGTATATCTCAAACAAGTAGGATATACAAGACAACAAACTAAACAAAGAATACGAAAGCAAAGCACTTGTATTTTGCTATACAACATGCTTTACTATTCCTCTACACGTATGTAGAGGAATCACAAAATAATCACCATTTATGATGGCGCTACTTATTACAGTGACAAATCGATTCAACTCACAATAATTTCATTAATATTAACAGTAAGAAGCTGAAATTGTAACTCAATACTAATATAACGTAAAGGCATGTAACAGAATAGTTGCGAGAAAATTACCCCCACTCTTTCTATTGTTTCTGATTTCTGCGGCGTAAATCCCAGCGCGGCGTATTTTTTTTACCGGGTTTACCCTGTAGATAGTTTTAAGATATCACTAATTACTTATAAAGCCGCATTATTGCTGCATATATTTTATACGAATTTGAGAATTTGCTATCGACCGCATCAGAATGGCGTGATGATCGCGTTAATCGAACATCGATCAGAATCGACCGGCTGCTTAAGCAGGCGCGTTACATGTGATTCATTGTTGAAACACTTTCCTTACTCTTTAATAGTGAATTAGCGTGTTATTACTGATTACATCAGTTATAAGTGTAGCATTGAAGTCAGCGAATATTTACTGTTTTTCAGTAATAATACACTGATTCACTTTAGAGATTATGATTTTCTGTAGATGGTTTCTGCAGATTCAATCTGTAGAAACCATAACTTCTCAAAATAAATCAGTGTATTATTACTGAAAAACACTCGCTAAATATTCGCTGATATTACAGTTATAAATTGTAGCACTGAAGTCAGTGATAATACACTGATTCACTTTTAGAAAGTATATACCTATATGCACCTACATAAACAACCCCCACAAATGCGACAACACATATTGACACTATAAGCACTCCAATAAATTTCGTGCAACCTAAAACAAATAAAAATTTGTTATATTAGAATAGAAGAGAACCAAATTGTGCGCATACCTATAGATTTTATATCTAAACGTAGAAACATTTAATATATGTGAGTGGACTATATATGTATAATCGTCATGATAAATTTAAATTGTAAAAATTATAAATATTTTATTTCTACCTGGTATAGTTATGCAAAATACAACAAATTTTAATAGCGCTCTTTTCTAATTTTTATAGTGTACGTTGTTTTCTATCGTTACCTATAATGACATTAATTTTAACTTACGTTTCTCGTGTTTAGTTCTTGTTATTAACGTTTTGTTGCAACTTGTGCTAGTTGGTTGACTTTGCCATTCCGGTGAATCATATTGTGGATAAGCTGATTGAACAGGTGTTTTATCCAGATAACAATTTGGCGAATGTGGAAACGACGCTGATGGTGAACAGACTACCATATGTAGATATCTTTGGTCAAATTGTGGATTGTGTGTCTCTAATGCAGATGCTCCTGTTGCCTCTGCGTATGAGGGTGGCGCAGCATTGTTTATCGTATAAATATTTGATTTATTCTGCATATTTATATTGTGTCACGGCTTCGTAGCAATTGTCGCAAAATCTGAAAAAGAAAGGAAGAAGAATTAAACGATATGTATAATTTTTCTTAAAGAAAAAAAATTGTTGGAAATGTTATGAAATATCTTGAAAATTAGACATTTGAGGAAAAAATGTTTTATACTAAAGTTGTAGGATTTTAACAAATGCATCAAAGAGTAACACCCGTTTAACCATGAGCGCAAGTATAAAGAATCTCTCAGTCTCAACTTAAAAGTTTTATATGGAAACTCCTACTTTTTATTTAATATTTTTCTACTTGATATCAAAATTTTTTCAAAATACTTTAACAAAATTCCTTCTGGTTATGTGACAACTCCTTTTCGAGATACGAATTGATAAAGTATCACCCGCATTAACATTATCCAATTAGTTCAACCTTCGGGCTCAATAAATCTTGTGAATGTTGTTTAGAGTTTTGACCTTGTTAAGATCAAGATCATTGAAAATTATTTCTATTAAAAGTCTTCTGTTTAATTTATTATCCATTATTATAAAGAATCTTATTTTATTCGTATTCTTATCAACTATAAAAATTTGTTGAAAATTGTGGATAATTTTTACGTTGCAACTTTTATTAAAGACAACGAATACATTTAATGTTATAACAAAAAGCATATCTAGAATATTCTATGCAATAATGTGATATATTTTAATAATAAATTCAACATTTTTTATTACATCTCCCGTATGCAGATGCAATTCTGAAATCCACGTCATTTATAAATTATAGAATTATAGATTTGCGTACTAAATTATATTTATAGAAGGTGCTAAATTATTTTTAGCTCATACTTTTATCTCTTCCTGTTTATCATCAATTGCCGGAAGCAATTCTTTTAATGAATTATACGTGCCTCGAAACTATGATGTGAACATAAAGAACACCATTGGCATAACAATGAATTTTCCATGTTGCATCAACAATTCATAAAAATATTTATTCAAGCTTATTATAATGTATAAATCTATGTTTTTTGTAGTTTTTTTTTTCATTTTTCAAAAACGTATGTGATAAGAATAACGTATTTTTAATAGTAATCTGCAATAAATTTTTATCGACAATGTAAGTTTTATTTTTAATAAGAGGCATTTATAAATTAAAGCTAATTTTTAATTAAATTAGAATCAAGCCTTTTTGGATAAAAGTTTAGTATAGAAATGATAGCTAATTAGAATGTGTTAATATAAATTTTTTATTTTTTATTTTCTGGTAATTAGGGTTTAATGGTATTTTAGAATAGGTATTCTAAGATCTCTCAATTACTTTTTATAAATTTTTATCTACATTGAGTTATTTTATCAACTTTATTTATATTTATTCCAGATTTCATTTTTCTTCTTGATAATGATTTTTTTCGTATCAACTACTTCCGAGATATCTCATATGTACCTATTATTCTATTGTAACAAGTAGGTAATGAATGACTTGTAAAAATAAGGAAAATTTTGTAACTGTACCTGGTATACTGTTGACTTCTTTGTGACGACGATGTCGTCAATGATGTTTTCTAGTATTAATTATAGTCTGCAGTCAGATATATTTTCATCGTGTTTATAAAACTACATTGATTACACAAATGTTTCAAAGTTGAATTATGATTTTTTAACTGCAATTTAACTACGAATCTCTCGTCTGAATAAAAGTTAAATGCTTGCGTAAGCTAGATATTATAATAATGTGATTACATATCAACGTTTTAAAGATAACATTTCGTTAGGGATTTCATAATAAGTGTTTGGCCAAAGCAGATAAAAAATAATGAATAGAAAAGGATAACCTACGTACGCATGCGCAAAAAAAATAATGAGTCGATAATATTACTGACATAATCATTTATCTTATAGTTGTCTTTTTCTTTTCCTCTCTCTCATTTCCGTAAATGCACAAAATTATCTGAAGCACACCGAATGAATCACAAGTGGAGGACCAATCAGAAGACTGATCCGCTTTGACCACATTCTTATTATAGGATCTCTATATGTTATTATGAATCAAAAATCGTTTTCATTACGCAATAATAAATGGCATTTAATAAATGTTATATTCATTAATGTTGCAAATAATTCATAAATGCTATTTTAATATTGACGTTTTTAATCGTGCAATTGATTATGTGACTCACTATTGCAACTACAATGTGTGTTTTTTTACATGATTTACTGTAAATATTTTAATATTTGATTAGATCCATAGAGAAAACTGGGACACTTGATTGCCCTTCTATTGAATATTTTTAATAATAAAAGCAAAAATAAAATTGTTCTTATGTTATATTGTAGATATTTTAATAGTATATCTAACTGCATTGATCAAACTAAAAAATAATAATAATTCTTAGAGTAATTTCTATTTTAGTGAAACAATAAGAATAGAGAATATCAAATATTTCTTATTCTTGAGGATTGATCCAGAATTTGGGGAGATCATGTTTTAATTGATTCAAGAGAATCATGTTTTAATTTATGCAATTAAAAATTTATTCAATAATAATCATAATCGATATGTATTAAAGGATATTGTAAAATCAAATAAGTTAAAAAATATAATTTTTAATATATATATATTATATATATAGCATTATCTAAAACAAAAAAAATATATGCGTGTTTTTTGTTTTAAAGATAGATATATAACAAGCATGTTATGAGAGGATTTTTTATGTGTCCCCTATTAGGCGTAGATCAAACCAAGAAATACTTTTTTTTAATTTTAATGCTATTTTTTGTGAACAAATAGACTTTGCAGATCAATCTCGTAATTACTTTCTTAAAGCAATCAACTTTTTATTCTATTCCAGTTTTTTAATCTATAAAACTGAACAAGTTAAATAACAATTTAATACTTACAAAAAAGAATCAGGCATCTTAAATAATAAAACACATCCAAAACAAAATCGAACTTAACTACATATTTATAATAAATAATATTTTAAATAGATAGGTAAAAAATACA
>NW_017256147.1:1780965-1873227 GCF_001594055.1 Mycetomoellerius zeteki
TTTTTTTTATTGCTGCTAAACGGTTGGAGCAACAAAATTCGCTCTAGAGCAACTAATTAGCAACAAAAGAGCACTAAATTTTTGACCTATCGCGAATTTGATTTTCGATGGTGGGGGGTCCAGGTTAATGCGGGTAAAAAATACTAACGTATGGACAGACGCTTGTATATATATCTATTGCATCTCTATAATCGCAATTGTATTTCCTCATAAGTATTCATTTATCTTAATATTTAATATTCATTTGTCTTAACAATTACACGATATAGAAATCGCAATGACAAAATTGACTGTTCCTCAAATAATCACACGTATAAGTTCTTCTCTTTCTCTGTTAGGTTTAAGATTTTATATTACAGTTAATATTAAAAATTATATTATTATATATATATATATATGACGTGCTTAATTATATGAAAAAATTACAAAATAATCTTCGCAGTTACCAAATAAAATTAATCACAAGATTTAATATTGATATTATACCACAATTATACGATGAACGAATTAATTTGTTGATATAATAATTTAATACATTTTTATAATATATATTATAATATAATACATTTTATCTTTTTCTTACTTACTTATCGAATAGCTCTAAGTATTAGACTAACAAGAGCTCCTACAGATGCCAATACACCTATTATCCACATCAGTCGAAAAAGTCTTTTGCATGCTGATACAAACAAAAAACTTATTATACTATTAAAATAAGAGAGTATCAAATTATACACACATATATATAAATTATATATTCTTTAAACACAGACACATCAAATGTATGAGTGGATTGTAGTAATGCATATATATAACTGTCACGATAAATTAATTTTATAATGTGGTAAATATTTCTATTTGATATATAGTTATTTATGCCAAGATAATGATTATTTTATAACAATATTGTCTGACGTTTCAAAATTAAGTAAATCTTTCTTTGATTACATCTTAAAAAATATAGCGAATTTTAATAGCGCTTTTTTCTAATTTTCATAGTGTACTTTGCTTTCTGTCCTTGTTTATGACATTTATTTTAACTTACATTTGTCTCTTGTATTCGTTCTTGTTATTACTGTTCTGTTGTAAATTATTTCCGTTGGTTGACTTTGATGTTCCGTTGACTCATATTGTGGATAAGATGATTGAACAGGAGGCACTCTATCCAAATTTTGATATCCATAATTCGGCGAATATGGATGCGAAAACGGCCCCGACGGAGAGGGATAGATTGTTGTATGTGGATATGTTTGGTCTAATTGTGGATTTTGTGTGTTTGATGCAAGTGCTCCTGTTGCTTCCGCGTATGATGGTGGCGCATTGTTTATTGTATAAATATTTGATTTATTCTGCATGTTTATATTGTGTCACGATGAGCAATTGTCGCAAAATCTTAAAGAAAAAAAGAAGAATTAAATTAGATATATATTCTTTCTTAAAGAAAAAAAATTTTGAAAGCGCAACGATGTGTTTATGATGATTAATAATCGGTACATTTTACGTTTAGATCAATGTTCAGAGCTTAAATAATTCTTAATTAGATTAGAAGAAAACTTTTCTTGGATAAAATTTCAGTGCAGAAATGACTGATAGAGACAAGAACGTCAATACAAATTATTATTTATTATTATAGACTTCAGTAATTTAGGGTTTAATAATAGTACAAGTATAAGGTACTCTCTTTAGATATATCTCGATGCTTTTTCGTATTCTTTGTGTTTTCTTATTTTAGAGATTTTATTTAGCTATATATATATATATAATTTATTACTCTGTAATATCTTATCTTCTTTTATCTTGATATTGATCACTTCATATCAGCTGACTTCGAGATATCTCGTAGATTGTGCTATATTGTGATAGGTAGTGACTCACATTATAAGAATAAGGAAAATTTTACATAATTATACCTGATATATTGTTGACTTCTTTGTGACGGCGATGACGTCAATGATATTTTCTAGTATACCAATTGTAGCCTGCAGCCAAATACATTTGTATCAAAGCAATGCTATTATAAAAACATTTAAACAGTTGAATTATGATTTTTCAACTGGCGTTTAACCGCGAATCATCTAGATAAAAGTCAAGCTTGATTTCAATGCTATGACAAAGCGATTACATATCAACGTTTAAAAGATAATACGTCATAACCATTATCAGTAAAAATTTATTGTCTTTTTGCAATATTAAATGTCATTTAAAAAATCTTATATTTTTATTAATAATTCATAAACGCTGTTATAATATCAGTTTTTTTAATTGTATTTACTACGACTCACTGCAATTCTTATTTTATGCACAACTTACTGTTAATATTTCAATATTTAATTGGACGCGTATATATTAAAAATATTATTTGTAACTCTATTATTGCGAACGTCACATCCGTAACAATATTTAGATTATCCACATGAAATTTATATATATTTGATCCGTTTATTGTTTAAAGCAAATGTATTAGCACGAACATTCGAAAATTAGTTAAATATCAATTAGTTCAAGAGAATTCTCTTCCTTATTCAATTTTAAAACAAGGAATTTCACTTAATCGTTTATGACACACGATTTTATTGAACCATCTCTGAATTATCACTGTCAGTTACTACACATATGTTAGAGCGTGTAGCCTCTTAAATATAACTAGAGACAAATACCAACATTGACATTATCAACTCTTGATACTGAAATTCCCACTCTTAAAAAGAAGTAACAAAGCGGGAAGTTTAAATGCGTTTGAGCAATATTTAAGATAATCGCGGATTAAAAAAATGTATGAAAAATATATGGGGATAATTGTAATTAATTCTTAAAGTGCAATATTAAATTGTATTTCTTGAAAATATTTTAATGTTATATCATACAATTTAAAAAATTTAGCTTCAGATTGATTATTGGCTTATGAGCTGAATTGTAAATTATTCCAATTATGTAAAAATCATCGCAAAATAGTTCAGAAGGTAATAGGGATAAGAATCTAACGATTATTTTGATAAAAAGAATTTCATGTTCTCTTTCTTCGTCGTTCTACGTGTCTATAATTTTTTTTTTAATATCATCTCTTGATAAGCGAGATCGTTTTTGTGGCCGAGAACTATTCTCTTGCAATTTTACCATTAAAAAATATACATTTACATACATATTTATGTATTAAATATATAATGTATTGTATCATACCTATTCACTTGAGAATCTGCAGATTTATTTTCTATCATTGAGTTTTCTTCCACGTTTACTGATTGAGAAACACACAATTAACAATAAAATAATTTATTTATTGTAATTACACGAAGGAAAATGATAAAGAAAAATTTATTGAAACAATCAGTATAATATCATTTTTACATTCCGTTTCGTGTAGTGCGGTTTGCCTTGCTGTCTCTATAGAGGAAATGTATTTCCATCAAATCGTAATCTGATCGAGTCATACTCTCGCGTGAAGCATCGCAATGTCAATATCACAGGAAAAAAAGTTTCACGAGCGATGTGTGTCGTGTTCGTATTTTATCGAGTGTCGACTTTCGGCTCTAAACCCCCGTACGCTGTAGAATGCTGCGACGCTGCATGAGAGAACGGTGTTTATGGATTAGTCCGGAGAGCCAAGTGATCCCAGTGATTCTCAATCGGTGCGGCAATAACGCGAGTGTATTCCGTTGCCAAAAAGTTTGCCTCATACGAGGCGCATGTCGTCTGAGAGGATCGGGGAAAAGCTGGAGAAAGTAGGGAGAGCAGGTCGCGAGAGGGGAAAAATGGGTCGGCGCCAGGGTTTAATCAATGGTTTCGGCGCCAACCGGGCGTGTCTGTAAAAAAAATGCACAAGCCGCTCATGTAATGACGGAAATTCGGATTGTCATTTGCTCCACGATAGCGCCTTCATCGAATGCATCTCCATCCCTCTCTCTATTTCTTGCACGCGGCCTCCCTGCTGCATCTCGTCTCTTGTCCGTCGTTTCGGCCGCCCACGCACGTCGTTTTATCGTGCACCCCCTTTCCGCTTTTTATTTCTTTCTTTCGAACGACGTCGTTGCGGCGCCGCTGTTTCGCAAGTCAGCCCGGCGCCGAATGTGACACTCGTCGCTCACTCGTCAACGTTCAAGAAGTACGACTAACGGAAAAATGTTGCATTTGGCATTGTGTCGTCAACCGAATCACATTTCCATCTACGTATGCAAAAAAGGCCGCACGTGTACTGATTCGTTCGCAACTAACGCCAAATATAACATTTACATTATTTGAAGATACTTTTGATTAGCACATTAAATTTGAATTGACCACTGGTGTGATTATATAACGTTATACGAAATAAAGATCTTAATTAAGTAATATATTCAGGATTATATAATTCTAAATATTAAAATATTTTAGAGAGAAATTTTTGCCGTAGTAAAATTAACATATAAATCTTGTTATATTAATAGATAAATGATAGGTAATTAATCACACCGATTAAAGTTATAGAAGAACATACGGAAGAATGTGATAGCAAAAAATGTTATTGGCGAGTTGCAACTCGCGTCTGACGTATATTTTTAAAGTCCTGCATCTTGTATGACGTAGTCTGTCGCTACGTCGAACATTATATATCTACATTCTCAGAATAGAATTAGCCATATTAATTGAATACGGAGTATTGTTTAGTTGATAATTATGGATTCAAAATATGCAATTATTTATTCATTAAGTATTCTTCGAATTATATATATATATATATATGTGTATAATATGCATATTCATATAGACTACAAACTGTTTTCTTTTCAATTATTCAATAACGCATTTTTTTTACAAGAGATGAAGAGGATTATAATTTGTGAACAGAAATAACGTTCTATAAAAGAAAATATATTTGACAAAATAATTAAAATTTGCAAATATAACAATTTAACTAATTGATGTCAGATTGTGAAATAAATGCAAATGATGAGACGTTTATCTAAATTAAGTCGTTTCTATGTCATTTAATTTATAAAAATTCTGTCTAAATTTTTTTTCCTCAATTAATGCTACTTTAAGTATTAACATTGTTATCAATTTTATTACTACATTGTATTAGCCAATTTAAAATGAAACTATTTGCCGGTTACGATTTACATGCATACAGGAAATGTCATGTGTGTAACTTCTGTAACGCGATAATATACGATCTTAAAACGTCAAGGAGGTCGTGCTTTCGCGAGACTTCAACGACTAACATGTAGCGCCGGAAAATGTACTCAGACAGGCTGTCGAACGTTAAGGCACTGAATTCACGCCACATAATTTCCGGGTGTGACGGTGGTTTCTGTCAGCGAGGAAGCAAAATGGCAATGTGACGTCCGCGGTAATTCGCTATAGCCTTACTACTATGTGTAAACGTCATCGTAATACTGAATGTACAAATTTTCCCAGAGGTAAAGAGAGCTAAACAAACAGACAATTATAGCTTGTGATAACAACATTGTGTTTGATATTATAATTAGTTTTAATTAAAATTCAAGTTGAGTCATAGAAGTGCGATTAAAGTTCGTGAGATCGAGAACACTGCATATTGAGGATATTAACAAGTAAAGGAGATTTATTTATTTGTTGTCCTCGTTTTAATCTTATAGACTTTGCATATATGAAATCTATTCGTAAATACAATTTTTTTAATATAAATTTGAGGATTAAATTATGTTTTAATTTCTCAAAGAAGAAATATTTTTTTGAAGAAGAGATGTTTTGTTTTTAAATATAAAATGTTATTTATAAAATTATATTGTATATATAATTTAAATTACTTTTTTAAGAATCAAAAGATAATTAGACTATATCTTCTGCATCTCATACATCTTGTATAATAACGTACATCTTGATGTATCTTTACAATGTTAATCTATGCATTATTATCTTTTGCCTATATTTATTTTATACGTCACTAAATAGAAGGTCAGTTATTATAGTAGTCGGTTATAGTTACTAGTTATAATAGTAGTATTGAATTTTTAATGCTGGAAAATTACAGTTTAATTGTAAAAGCAATTTTGTACAATTAACTTTTTGTGGTTTGACCTAACGTACCTGGCATTAAAACAAGTTATGCGTTTTAAAATGCATAACTTATTATTTCAGATTTGCATAATATAATTCCGTTGATATTAGATTTCTGCTTATAATTTTTGCAATGTACGTAATTTACATATATCATTGAGTAAAATAACACGTGTGTTTTATTATACATATATAAATATCCCAGTAGTCGGACGTTAGGTTCTCATAAATAATACAATTTATAATATCAGAAAGGTTTTTAATATAAATATTCGTTTGAAAACTCAAGACTCCCTTAAGCAAGGAAAAATTATTTGAACCCACTTATAACAATTATTAATTAAAATATTTAAATAATATTTAAATAATAGAATGTGTCAATGTACCACTTGGCCGGACAAATCGGTCGGACACTGAGACGTAATTGTCCCAGTGTCCGATCACAATTGGAAAATTAATATGCTGACGGAAAATAATAATATATAAATAGATGTTCAATGACAAAAGACAACTAATTCAAATTGATCTTTAAGGTAAAAAAAGCATTTGACATTAATATTAATATAAATAAATAAAGTTTTGTGTAACTGTCCGGACATAGGTACTGTCCGATCCCAGTGACTGGACATGTACCTATGTCCGGACATAACCTATGTCCATTTACATAACACTTTATTTATTTAAGTTAATATTAGTCTCAAATATGCTTTTTAAAACATAATATTATAATTTAATTGTAATCTTTAAATGCAATTAAATTATAATACTGTAATAAAAAAAGCATTTGAGATTATAATAATAATAAATTTTGTGTAAGTGTCCGGACATAGGTAGAGTCCTGACACTGGGATGTTTACCTTATATGATTTATTAAAATAGCTTAATACTAAAGTAGTATAAAATTCTAAAATTTTTCTTTTCATGACAAAATTAGTGAGATCACATCTCAGCAGTTCATAGTTATTCGTTTAATCCATGCGATTTGTTATTTAAATCATAATTCCAAAACACGTTTTCTCCCATCTGTGTACTGTGAAGCACATGCAAATCAGGATATTCGCGCAAATTCCACTAAGCTCTTCCGCATTCACTACCTCGCACGATGTTTGCACACAAAAAACCGTCAAGTCTTCCAACTTAATGATTTCCATCCGTTGCTACGCGGTCGAGTTCGCTAATCCGTAAAAAATTCAAATATCAATAGGAATCGGGAATAAGCAAATGTGATAATTGAATCATATCTCTCTCTCTCTCTCTCTCTCTCTCTCTCTTTCTAACAGAAATATATTTTACATTAATCTAATCACGTGTATTTGATTTAGTGATATTTAGTTATGTTTTTTCATTCAGGAATGATTATAATTATAAAACACAGACATTCATATTTATTTTTATATAGTTTGCGAACATATTAATATCTTTTTTTACATTGAGAGACTTTAATTTAGCTTAATAAAAAGACGCGAAGTGAAGATACGTGTATAATTGATCGTCATAAATTCTAATTTTGCTAATTGGGTTAAAATGAAAACAGACACACACATTGTAATTACAGTTATCGAGATCAATTTATATTCTTTTTCGGTACGACATCATGTGCAAAGAATTACGATTTCAACTGGTGAAAGGTGTTACGCTCAGTACTTCACTTGCAAATAAAACGCATACAGTTGTTTAGCGTATATCTATGTCCCAAGGTTGCATACAGATGTCACATACACACACACACACACATTTTCATGACTTGTATTTCTCCGGATACTGTAAAATCCGACAAAAGGACTGACGCAATGGTCGTGAAATCTGCTAACTGGCCAGTTTATGTTAATAGATAGCTACTAAACGAAAGACTTTCTCTCCTCTCTTATTTTCTTGCAAATAGTCGGAAAAATTTTATGGAAATAGTATGGAAAAAATTTTACCATAAATATTGAGACTATTTTATCTTAAAAATTTAAGTTATTTTATAATTTATTGTGACTTACTCTCTCTTAACGAACACCATTCCTGTGAGTCATGATGTTCGGAAGTACAATGATGATAAATCCATATGTAGTAAGTTACGTGTGTGTAACTTCTCAATAACCAATACCTCATTCTTAGGCGAATATTTGTTAAGTCGATCAGTAAAAGAGATTGAAAAAGTTAGCACGAATAAACTGATTTCAATAAAGTCTTAAGGTAATCTGGAGATAAGATCCCGAAACTTTATTGACTGATTTATTGACAAGTTTTTCGACTTTTTATTTTGACTGATTTAAGAAATTCTTACCCGAAAATAAGGAATTGATTATTGAGAAGTTATACAATAACTATATAGACTTATCATTATTTATACTTCCAGATACCATGACTGACAGAGGCGCATTATATTTAGGTATAATTATGGTTAGATGTAAGCTTAAGGCCTGTTCTTTTTGGCTGAACTTTTGCACCAGTTCATCTTTCTTCCTTTTCTCTCCAGGAGGAAAGAAGAGGAAGAAAGATGAACTGGTGCAAAAGTTCAACCAAAAAGAACAGGTCTTTAGTTTTTAATATGGCCTCTTGATGATTCTCAGTTTAAATTTTTGGATTATTTTTCGGTTTGTCTTTTGGACTATGTCCAAAAGACGTCCACACTACTTTCTCACTATGATAGGTGATATTTTTTAACGTTTTAATTTTTTATTTACACATTCAACTGAAGAATACTTTCTGTGAGTATAGCATTTTGCAACCGTTATTCATTTGAAATATATATATTGAAAATTATGTTCAATGTTGTAACGGTGAGGCTATCACTAACAACAAGAAATATATTTTTTGTATCTACGTATTTAACATCCTACTTTTCCTTTTACGATCTTCTCGCGTGCATTTTGTATTTGTGCCACGTTTCTTTATATGTATCGGTCTCGTATACTATTTTCAGTCTTAATATTTTTCGGATAAAATACGCGTGCCGGTGGCGTCGGCGTTTCCTGATGTTATCCAGGAATAAATGGACTTTTAAATTGCAGCGGCGGGTCCCACCTGTAGTCGCAATAGCCACCGATAACGAATGCAGCGGTGCGCCTCTACCGGCACGCGACAAATTCGTGCCATTATATCTTCGTGTTTACTTCGACGCGCACATCGCGCGTGCCTCGCGCATTGTTCTCGCAGTAATTACGACACCACGACGCTTAATTCACGTCAGAAGTTACTAGCGGTACAACGCGCACGTTCCCGCGAGATAATCGCCACTATCGATCCTCTGCACAGTAAAAAAATTTGTGTATTTGTGTTGGAAACGGTCCACTCACGTTTGTGTTAACAGTTTGTGTTGAATTTTTCACCTACTACTTTTATTGAAATATGTACAATACTTAGCTTGAGATTGCTAAGCAAAAATTAGTAGTTAGAAAGGTCACGAGCAACGTTTATTAAAACAACTAAATTTTATTTTTTAAATTTTTAACAGAGTGGTATACGTACTGTATGAAATTCTTAAAATTGAATTAATTGTCTTAGAAAGGGCACAAAGTGCAGATCATCTTAAAAAATTGTAGCAAATTAAGGGGATGCTGGAGTGGCCAAATTGTCGAGATTTTGCAGATCTCCGAATTTACTGAACGGAATCAAAAATCCTTTTACAGACTTAAAGTAGACGCAAAATTTAGGAGTGCTGCAATAGACTTTATACTGAAATCGTGAAAAAAGTTAAAAACTTACATTTTTTCAACTCGTAGAGCTGTCACCTGACGAGATGTTTCCTTAATACAAAAGTGTTATAGCTCGTATGGACCAAACGATAGTGCAGCACTCAGCGCATTAAGCCGGCGGCACACGATGCTTGTTTTCTTGCTGGATTGCTAGCTAGAATAAATTCTTGCCATCGTATTGGCTACGATGCTGACACTATCAGTACCGCGGCCAATACGATGGTAAGATTCTAATCTAGCTAGGAATCCAGCAGGAAAACAAGCACCTGCCGTGTGCGGCAGGCTTTACGTGCATAAACAATATTGAGTTTATGAAACTAAGATTAGAAGCTTCAAAAGAAAGATTTATATCGATTTGCAAATGACGTGCATGCAAACGCTGAGCGAAGACTCGGAATGATAAACAAAGCAATAATTGTGTCTAGGTGTTCGATCTTCTAAGAGATAGCGTTGCAATATGTTAGATAAGGACAAATGAATGCGTTTGAGCAAGACACAACGATATATAATAAGTATAAGAAGTGAATAAAAGAAGATATCACTATTATCGAATTTGGAATTAAAAAAAGTCTGTATTATGGACCTCGATCAAGTTCGGCCGTCGATCCAGCATCCCCTTAACAATGCTCCTCTTGCTATTTCATTAGATGTAGATCAGGATTGGCAAAAAATAATTTCTTTTTAAAGAACAGAACATGTATTTTTAAAACTTGAATGATATATACGTGCTTTATATAAACAATATTACTAAAAAAATATATTTAAACATATGCTAAAAATCGATTGAGCATGTTTTAAACAGTTTAAAACATGATTTTTACCAATCCTAATGTAGATTATTGAAAGAATGATAATTTTATTATAGATCTTATATTCAGATCTTATATTTTCAGATCTTATATTAGGTAATACAGGTATTATTATTTATTACACTTTATATATGAAGAGAAAAATACGCTTGTAAAATTTAGTTTAAAAAATTTATTTATATAATTTTTTATATATATGTATTATATATTCAAAAAGCGACATTGCCAGTAGCATTGCCAATAGCCTGTATCGACGTAACGCTATCATTTAAATTATATTAATTGTCTGGTCGCGAGCTTACTTTGAAGACACTTTTTCGTCAATTAGAAAACTTCAGCTCGCACAAACGGGAACAACAGCCGACGATGGAGTTCCGAAGAAGTTTCGTCGCCTCAAAAGCGCGTTGCGACAAATTCGTCCCGCGGCCGCGTTTTCGTATTTACTTCTTGTAGCGCTTTGTCCTCGCGTAATTACGTTCCGCGGGAGCTTAACGCCCGACAATTACTCGGTGGTCGTCGTTAATTTCCCTCGAAATAAAAGGTGACGACCACTATAGTGGCGATGTCACTGTGAAGCGCAATACCGGGTGGCAGCCGTGCGACGATACCAATCTTACGATTTTCACAGTGCACAAAGGCGGTCCCTTCTTAACGGGGCTACCGTAGGTAACAGCTCTCTGGAACAAGGAGGTTTGTCTATGTCGTGGCCCGTTAGCACAAATACCGACTCAACCCCGCGGCTGATTATTTTCCGGGCGCCCAAGTCGAAGTTAGCGAGCGTCGCGGAATTACCTGCTTTTATCGTAGGACAGTTCATCCACTCTTAAGCCAAATCTAATCTACCCGGGTACAGCCCGGAACGTCGAACTTGTGTACTTGGGCCGCAACTTCGCAAAATTGCTATAAAGTGCGAGCGCAAGCTTCCGTTCTCGCCCTTTGTGGCTAAACAGCCGTTTGTTCGTTTGTTTTGCGACAGTTTTAGCGCTCACTCGTAACTAGTGAAGTTGTTAGCCAAAGAATGAAAATCGATAATGAAAGACTTTAGTACAAATCTGAAATTGCGACCTATTTGTAATCTACAATGTTTTCCGCGAGAAAATGTACTGATTCGTCTTACGCTTTTATAATATGTAGATATATTTAACAATATTAGTATCTATTTAATTTTTATAATATGTTCTAATTATTTATTACAGACTTATACACATTAGATATCTTTTTTGCTTATCTTTTTGCTGATCTTTGATAATAAATATAAATTTAAAACTTGTTTTGCAAGTATTGAATTTATATTTATTGTTTAATTTTAAATTTTTATTTTTAATTTATGTTCAAAGAAATTCAATGTTAGTCAAATTGAAAGGTCTACGCATTTCATTAATTACATTTTTTATTTGCAACCATGTATTATAACATATCTAGAATAAAAAAGCAATTTGTAATCATATTTTTAATCGCTTAGCTTATCACTTTTCTGTGGCCGCGATGTGATCGTTTTCGGTTTATGTCTCCCAAATAACATCCATCGTGCACGCACACACGAGCATCGGACGTCAAACTTTAACAGGCACGTCCTGTGTGCTTATAGGACACGCAGCAGATGTATACGCTATGAATAGTTATACATCTGGCGTGTACGGAAAGAAGACAGAACACGCGAATGTGCTATGAGAGTAGTTTCACGTAGACGAAGCTGTCGTCTGTAGTGCACATCCCGGTAGTAACCCATCTTTACGACCAACGTTCATGGAAAGTGCGTCTTCCCTTTTCCCCGTTACGCCGCATCATCAACGCAGTTGCAATAAAGACGAGAGAAATCATCTTGAAAGCTATCCTAGGAGATTAAAAACTGCTTTTATAATTATAATTTAAATGCATCTCGTATGAATGTGTTCATATGAAAGGTATAGGTTGACTTGTAGAGAGTTGTACTATATATAACAAACTGCTAGGCTATTCGATAACACACACATTGCGAGTTATTTTTAAAAGATTTACGTGCTTCTACAATTATTATTAATAGTTATGAACTTATTTTATTCGAGAAAAGCGTTATCTATTTAAATATTTGACTCCTCTTGGTTATTCTTATTACATTATAAGTAACCCGAACAGAAATTAAATCGGGAATGTCTGATGCATGACTAATGCCTGATCGGAAAACAGTAGGACATGCCCTAATATGGAACTCCCGACCTGTGCCTGATCGACAGCAAAGCAGAGAGCGCGCTTTAAGAATTTTTTCAGGTAATCCTGAAAGTGGCCGGATTTCCTTGTTCCTATTGTTTTTATAAAAAGAGTATATTCTCTTGAGTTTGTAGAGAGGTTATATAATATTTCTTAAATTAGAACTATACATAATATTTCTATTACGGTACTATGACCTAATTTTTTGGTGAATTTCTTGTATTAAATATATAATATTTACCAGGAATAAAATAATTGAAGTATAATTTTTCCATTAATTAATTTAAGTGACAGGATGTCACATCCAATTATCCGTGAAAAATCCGACTGACCGTTTATTGTTCCGGTTCATGTAGCATATCGTGAAAGTATGACGTCTCATTCCGTAGTCGGTTTACGACTGTCGGCTGTCTCCGGAAATAAAACATATGAGAATGACATCTGGCTTGAGGAAATCGCCGGCGCTCGGCCGCGTTTTCCCGAATCCGCGAGAAATCACGACGGAGTTATTCCGACGACCGTAAAAAGATCGGCCAGGGAATGAGCGTCGTTTCGGAGGAATCGTCCGTTGAGGACATGCGAGACACGTAATCGCGAATATAACGCGTATCCGTATGCGAAGTGTATCATCCGGTCAGTGCGAGCATAAAAAAACAGCAACAAAATAAGCTTTTATAAAATATCGCTATCGTCATTGCGAGATCAAATTTTTCACGTATTGTGCGGAAAATTCCAAACGTGTACTATTATTGTCCTACTTTTTTTGAAAAATTTATTTGAAAATTGCCGATTAGATATCTTTGGAATATATTGTTCTTCATAATTATATATGTATATAATTGATGGTGTATAACACTGTTAGACATCAAAGGAGCAATAATGGTAACTCTTTGAGTTAAATAATATTTTATTTTTTATTTCCATGTATATTTAAATATAAATCAATCCATTTCTGTGATTAGTTTTAAAAGAATAATGTCAATATTAATATTTTTTTAGTTAAATTATTTAACTACATTGTTTTAGTTAAATTAACGACATATTGAGTAGCAGCAATGGTAGCGACCTATAGAAATGATGAAAATAACTCAAATTAGGTAATTTGACATGATAAATTTAATAGTAAAGACATAGTATCAATACGCCATGTCATATTTCACATCTTCTATTATTTCATATAAATTGAACGGAATATTCCTCTAAGAATGTAAAAGCATGAATACGTTCTGCAAACAGTACTTTAAATAATGCGATAAATGCATACGCATTACATTAAAGATAAGATTAAAAAATGTATTTTCGATAAATAAGTTTTAATATTAATAAATTTAAAAAACAAGTTTGTGGTATATGGTTATTGCCGTCTAATAATTGTCATTTACATTTTATGTAATTGTCAGCGATTTAAAGATAATTATGTAATCATAGTTCGCTTTCATGCCTTTGCAAGTGTTCATCGCTGATTCATCATATACAGTAATAATTAATAATGAATTTGTATGACCGGTATTTATATTTGTTTCTTATTTTAAACTTGTCTTAAGTAATGTCTTAAGATGCTTCTAATATGACTCTGATTGGTTTATAACATCTTAACAGATTGTACTTACGACGGTCTTAAATATAAGAATCGACTATGAATACCGACTTCAAACGTTTAAAAAGTAAAGTTTTCCATGTTCGTTTTACAATTCTTTTTTGTATTTTTAGAATTGCATTCTAAAACGTCTTACATGTGACATGTAACACGTTTTAGAATGCAATTGCTTCTGATTGCACTTCAATAACTTGATCGATATATAATTTTCCGCACGGAAAGCTTTATAACGACACGAAGTTTACGACGTCTATTCGTTCGAAACTACATATACAATTCTATTTGGATAATTGAAACTCTTGTTCGGATCGAGGTCGCCCGTTAAACCGGGCGTTGACCTTAACCGATTTCTTGCACGATTATGCTAATTGAGCAAGATTATATTTAATGTTGGTTGCTTACAGCATACCATTAATTTGCTAAGCTCATTTTGCAATGCGTCAAGTTTTAAAACCAATTTAATGTATTGCTAAAATTGTTATTTAATTGACAAAACAGTAGCAGGTTTATAGCATATATGATTTACACGCGTTGAATGTACAAAGAATTTATTGAATTTTGACGTGCGATCTATACTTGTTCTATACCTACTCTAAAAAATGTCGGTCATTTTAACACCGATGGTGTGGAATTTGACACCAATATGGGTTTGACCAAAACATAATTAATTTTCGTACTAATAGTTTATTTAAAAACTTTTTTCTTTGATGTTTAATAACTTTGTCTAATGTAAAATCTTTTTTTCTTTGAAAGCTTTTCATTTTTTGTTCTTTAAAGCTTTTTAATTATATTGACAAATGATACTTTCTAAATTCTTTGGAATTGAATCACTCTAAAGAATGAAAATATTAAAAACAGTTTTGAAAAGGAATGGCTCAATTTTAAGTTTTTAAGAATAAGATTTCACTCCTCAGAGTGATAATTCATTTTTAGAGAGTATGTGTGTGATTGTATAATCAATTTGAACAGACTAGCAGAATTAACTATTATAATGAGGAATTGTTTGACAAACAGAAGACGGATTTTTCTTATTTTGTCAACAATGATGCGCGTTTCCTCTACCGATCTTTTTGTTCAGGAACCAATGTACTCGTGACCTTATGACTGTGGTTAACACAGGAGTCCCTGGTATTGCGAAATCGGTACAGCTGACGTGTTTACCCCCTCGTCGTGCTCGTCGTATAGCTCGCCGATTGGCCGCGTTAGCGATCACAGTTTCACTCGCGCGCTGCTCGTTCAGTTGTATTGAGCATCATTCTCGCGACGCACCTCTTATCACCGGTTTGCAATCGGCTACACGTACGTGTACGTGTGCCTATATGTGCGTGCGTGGGCGGTTACGTACACGCGTGCTTGTGTACATTTAGTCAGGTGCATTATTGTGTTCGCTAGTCAAATCACGGATATTCACGAAGTTCTTGTCGCTCAGTCATTATTCGAGACGTGTACGTAGCATGGAGAAATGTCGAAGGAAGTTGAAATAGGTATGTTCGTACGATAAATTTTTGCGAATTTTCGTTCCATCAAATATTTGCTACTGACACTACACTTGACCTAAAAAAAGGAAATTGGTTCCGCGATTTGTCCGTGTCGCACGGATTTCGTAATCTTTACTTACCGATTTTATTGAAACTAAAATTATTATTTGAGATGACTTCTGAGGAATGCTGTTAAATAAAACGTGAAATAGTGTGAAAGTTATGCGCGTTATGCATCTGATAAGTTTATCATGGAAGTTTACTGTGCTATAACAGTTTTAATTTTTAGTTTTTTATGTATATATGTGTGTGAAATTTGATACAAGGATCAGTCACCTTTTATTGAATTTAAAGTGTTTCGACATTCCAAATGTTTCATAAAAATTTTGTGGCATTCGTGATGTAACGTGTTGCTGAAGAATATATATCCCAAAAGCGGAACAAGTAACGATAACGTCAAAATGAGTCTTTATTAATTAAAAAGTGATTTTTATAGTAATCATTTTGGAGTCATTTTTTGACGCCACAGAATGGAAAACGTTCGACGACGAATGAAACTCTTCTTTTAAACAAACGTATGTGTATTTGATTTAACGAGAGACACAGGAATTTAGCTCACGTTGACGCTTAGATAATAGAAAGTGTTCGGCTATTATGCTTTAAGAGTATGATGGTAACATATTGCGGGTTCTCAAGGACTTGATAAAATAAACGCTACATATACGAGCGGCAAATTTGTCGGCTAATTAAGTGGTATTAGTATTTCAATATAAAATTGCCGCGACTCGAGAACGTGCTCTTGCGTATCTACTAGCCATCAGAAAATATTATTTTAAAATTATGCTTTAAAACGCGTCATTCACTCTTATATAGCGATACGTGTAAAGCATACTTCATTGTCATAATTGCTGTGAAATAACTGCCAAAAAATTTCTCGTATTCGTGTAAATTAAGGTATGACGTAGATGATAAATATATGTAATATAAAGACTCATTATTTCTAAAACTTATATATGTTTAAGTATTTTTATTTATTTTTTCCATAATTTTTAAGAGAATATTTGAGTATCTAAAAGAAAGTTTTTATATTCGTCAAATTGGTTAATTCATGGATGAAAGCAGTGTCAAGGCATTTACTAAATGAGTATGCAGCGTTAAGTGTCTATGCAACGGGTATGCACAATTATTCATTTTGAATACTTATTTGCGTAATAAATTCACGAGTTAGTTATAGCCTGCTTGAAATAAGGAAATCGTGCGTTGGAAAAAATGGAAACATAAAACTGCATTATATTTTGTTGTTTACATAAGATCTCATAAATTATTCATGCATTGGAAAAAAAGATTTATTATATTTATTCTTGAATATATTATAGGTAATAAATTCAACCAAAAAGATATATTAATAAATCAAATACTTATAATTAAATCTATTAAATATTCTAATCGAGATAACTAGAAATTCAATTACAATAACCAGAATTCTGATTTATATAATCAGAATTTGTTTTATTCATACTTTTTGTTGATACAATTAACCATTTTTTTTAGTGTGTTATTGCGTTAATGACATAAAACATTCTTAAGTCAACAAGATTCTTAGCTTAAGAATTTTTTGACGCAGTGTGCATACAGTAAATGAAAGCTAATCTTAAAACATGTAGCGTGCATACGATTATTTTTCAAACAGCTCGTATTTCCCATTTTATGGCGTGCGATTTATAATGGATTACATTGATCATATATAAAAATAGTTTTAAAACGGTTCTCCAACTTAGGAAAATACATTTTCAAATAATTTCTATTTTGCAACGATATTAATTTATTAGCATACGTCAATCAGATTTTAATTGAAGCAATAATGATGTCAACTTATTAGTATAGATCAATCAGATTTATTTTCAGTTGAAGTATACTTTCTAGAAGTATTCTTTGAAATTGTATTTTATCAATTTTTTATTATTTCAATTTCATATATCAATTTTATACTTGACGATTATTCATATATTATTGCTCACGCAATTATAAAAGATTTTTCTACACAGTTGGAAAAAATGTGTTGAATTTAACATAAATCGCATGTCCCAAATGGTCCACTCAAATTTTTGAGTTTACACAAGATGAATATATTAGAAGGTAACACAAATATTATGTAAGAGAATAAATATAAAGAAAGATAACATCGACACAGTTTGTAAACATACCGTGGGAACATATTTTTTTTCAGAAAATTAATATTTATGATATATTAAATTAACACATATTTCATTTATTTGTTTTAGAATTTACTTTTTAAACACATTATTATTTTTGTTACTTATTCATTTCCGCACAAATTGTGTCATTTTGACACTAAGAAACATTGAATATCAATTTCACAAAAAATCTTTAAATAATATAATCATATTATGTTAAATTAACACTCGAATAAATTAAAAAATTCAACACAAACTGTTAACACAAATGTGAGTGGATCGTTTCCAACATATATAAATACACAAATTTTTTTTACTGTGTAATTAGATTATTTTAATTCTACAATACTTTACATAATCGTAGCTTTTCTTTTTTAGCGATAAAAAATAATGTTTTAGTTTATTTAATATGTAATACTAAATGTAATTTTGTATTAATAAATAATAATTTAATAATTTATCATTACAAAAATATGTAATATGGAAGTGATAATACTGTTAATTGAATTAGAAAAAAATATTTTTGTTACATGTATATTATTTAAAAGCAGTGTTAATGAATAAAAGTAATGAATATAATATAAGTAATTAACACTTGCGGTCAATATTATAATCAACTTAATTTAAAACTTTTTAAGTAATTTTCAAGTAATTTAATAAACTTTGTAAATTAAAAATTATTTCAGCTATATTTTTTGAACTTTTACAGGCGAATAAAAAAAGAGAAATAATGACTAATTTAAAAAATAAACTTATAATGTTTTTATCGTTGCAATACAAGTATCATATGAATTTAGACTGATTATATTTTGTTTTGTTTTAACAAATGTTTTTGTTGGTTATAGATAAATGAAATAAGAAATATAGCCATCACAGAGGAGTGTGTGATTTCGATTACAGATTTCTCGACAAACCCGGAGAGCGAGCAGTTGTTATCTGCCGAGGCATGTGACAATACACCAAACACATGTGTGAGAGTTCAACCAGACGAGCGGTTGTCCATGAACGAGTTATGTATTCAAGGCGTTTCGACATCAAGACCATCGCTTCAGGACAAATCCATGGCATTAAATCTTAACACACATATGAGCGAAAGCTCGAGCTGTTCGACGACCATGGTAACGGTAACATCATCCTCGATTACCGCAAGTGGGAACGAGAGCAATGATGACCCGCCGCCTTATGCCGCGATTCCGCCACCTTACAGCATGATTACGCCATCAAATTATATCGGTTGGCCGTACGGACTTTTTTCATTCAGCGATTCGTATTCCACGGACGGGACGACTCATAGGATGGAAATACCGTTGACGCATCTCCAAACTCGTTTGACACCGACCATGGGTTTCCATCCCGAAGGGATTAACGGTCGATACGCGTTGTACCCAATGCCCTTAACGCCTTACCGGTTCTTCAAGTTTGATTGCCATAGGAACTCTTTGCGAAGTGAAACGGTGGACGCCGCGGACGACGAAATAACGGAGAAAATCGACGATAAAAAATCACGAAGTGAGCATCGGTGATTGAAATCTATGATCTTTGTGGCGTACATATTTTTAATTTTAAAATTACAGGATTTATTTTATTTTAATTATTTTAAAACAGGATTTCCTCGATTAGAAGTAAACATTATTAACAAGTGGTTTATAAAAATCGTTATTGAAAAAACTGATTAATTGTTATTTCGTCTAAACAGTCTATTACGGTACGAGTAAATTGGCATACAAGTATCAGTGATACTTATACGAATAATTGTGTTATATATAGTATATATATATATATATATGTATATATATTTTCTCTTATTTTTTAATTAAAGGAAAGTTGGCATCTCATTTTCTTAATTCGATGATTGGTGAATAATTGTGAATATTTAATTATATGATCATTACTTCAATAATAAACAAGATTTAAGACTATTTAATCAAGTAGATCTCATAATATCGGTTATTGTATTAAATGCAGTTATTATGACATATATCTAGAAAAATCTAAGATATAATTAATTTTTAACAGGATGTGGCGCTATTCTCGTGGCAACAGCGGTCATCATCTTTCTTATGGCCCTATCCTTGATAGTTCGCTTCGTCATGGAAAAGAGTTGGTGGCGAAGATAGATCATCGTTAGAATTGACCGTTATTTGGGAAACGTTCAGAGATATTCCAATTTACGAGGAATTATTAATTAATTTGTTATTAGACTTTATCTAACATAATTTATTTTAACAGGATATAGTTTCTGAGATATCATGTTGGTTATCCTGAAGGAATTTTCTATTTCTTTTTGTATACTTTTTTTATCTAAATCTATTATTAGCTTAAACAAAAAGGTACATAAAAACTTATTACAGCATTGGTTAATATTCTTTCCTATTTCTAGTTTTTTAATAAATTTCCTATGATTCTATTTTCTGAAATAAAACAATGTAACGACTTAACTATGTGTAAATTATGTTATTAGTTTTTACAATATATATTTTTTATACCTAGAGGCAATGTTAGTTTTTATAAATATTTATATGCATTGTAATTGTACTGGCAATATACATCTTCATATTAGTTAAGTGTTTATGTTTTTTTAGAAATCGCTCCAATTAAATTCATTCTCCGACAAAGAAAGAATTGATCAATCGCATCAATTGGCCGAATTATTCAAATGTGACTTATTAATTTTTTCTCCCCTTCCGAGATTCGAAGCGATTTCTAATATTGTGGACTTCGAAGCAAGTGGCATTGCGGATCAAGGCTTTAAAAAAGAAATCAGTAATGGCTATCATGATTCAGCATTATGTAAAATTAATTACTCTTTTCTTTTTATTCGATAATACAATTTATTAAGAAACATACAAATATATTATAAATGATAAAATTGAACTGAGTATCTTGTAACGTATATCATTATAGCGTAACATTTTATTCTATTATATTTATTCTGAATGAAAAAAGTGCATTATAATACTGATTATGCATTAGAAATGATTATTTTTTTAAGTTGAATTAAAAAATGCATGTAATTTTACATGGAAATTATATGTTTATGACTGAAAAATTACTTAAATTACATAAATATGATTGGAAATTTAATATACTGGAAATTGTAAATTTTCAATCATATTTAAATAATTTTTCGGTCATAGACATGTAATTTCCATGTAAAATTACATGCATTTTTTTCAGTGTGTGATATAATATAGCTGCAATAATAGTTATCTACTTTAAACTGAGGAGAGAATGGCTATCAAATTTTATAATCAATAATATTAAATATTCTTGTATATTTGTTATAACTTTTATTATATTATTAAATAATCATATTTTATACGTATTCTTATTAATTTATCAATTTCTTTATGTAATTTATAAATCTCTAACTAATTGAAATGACGTTGGCGACGTTGTACGAAGTTCATAATTATTTGTCAAGCCCGTTATCCACTTAACGTAGAAACTTCGACGCTTATTGGCCCGATGGGACACCAATGACGAAGTAGTGGAAGACCGGAAAGGAGTAGACAACAACGTGGTGGAAGGCAAGGTAACTGAACAATAAAGTTAAGAAAGGGAAGGGCAAATGGAGGCGCTCATCGTATACTGATTAAAAATACAGCCTCGTATCTCTTGAGAATAGACGATCAGAAAAGTCTGAATATCTTGGGAGATGTGAAAGTTTGTAGCTGAAGGTAAATTCTCTAGGTGAAAATGGATAAAACTATTAAGATTATAAGTAGACTTATAGTCTAGCTAAGTTCCGAATAATAGTCGTTTTAAAGGTACTCGAATACCTCAGTATATATATTTTTACGTTTGAAAAGTAAGATATACAGCTATGTTATTTTATATAAAAGCGTTGGACATATATCTTGCTAAAACCTTTATTAATTTAAGTATTTGCAATTCAAATTATGGTTGTTCTTCTTCTTCTTGTTCTGGCTAGTATTTAAATATGCAAGGGACTAATCTCTGTGTACGTTATGATGAAAAATTGCACGTGCATACAATTTTTATAACGCTTTGAGGTACGAGTTTCTTGTTGAGAATATATGATAATAAAAGGGCCTCATAAAATAAAAAGGTGAGGTCGATTTTCCTCGGCCAGTGGTTTGCGCAAAAGCCGAAGAGGATCAAAGATGATAGAAGCTTAATGTAGAAGGAGAAGCCTCAAGAACGAAAAGGAACGCAGGCTATAAAGCCAGACAAGTTAGCGACCAGGGCAGCGAGGAAAACGAAAGGTCGGAGGGCTGATGAAAAATACAAAAATTTTCTCCCTTGAAAGGGGATGGCGGTGGATTCATGCTAGGAAAACGACGCCAGGACACTCGAGGCCAGAAGGCTCGCGAACGAGGGTAAGGTGTTTGTCAACGGTTGCCGGTAGTTAATTACTTTACATGAAAGGAACTTTCAGCCGTTTCGCCACTCGAGGCAACCTCGGTCCCCGCGTGCCGTCAACCCCTCCGCCTCCTCCCTTTCGCATCTCCTTCACAGACCTGAGTGCCTCCCCTTTCCACCCCTCTCGTCCCGAATCCCTCATCTTCCTGTCACCTGTAAGAGTTTACGAGTATCTAATCCAACAGACGGGCTGTACTTACTCTGTAAACGAGGCACCTCGCCTCTCTTGTAGCGACCTCGATAAAGAGAATGGAAGTATGCATAGGTCTCCATTCAAAAATATGTAGTACGTTACACTTCGTTTGATCTTGATTGCTATTGAAATAATCAGAGTAGCGAACCGATACACGACTTTTAATTTAGTTCAAGAATGTTTTAAAAGCACATTCACTATTTTTTTACTTGTTAGATCGTGTTAATTAAATTTTTTGACATCTTTTGATGATGTGCAGTTATTGAAAAAAATACTTTTTGATCACATTCTATATACTTTCTCCTCTTTATTGAATATTTAAAGATATGTACACATACATGAAACTTTATTTTAAATTAAGGCTAAATATTTTTTATTAAATGTGTTCAATTAAATTACAACTCATGTTTATACAAAAACATATTTTATGCCAAATGCCATAATCCTCTGTATTTTTCGCCGAGTGTAGCTTGAATCATTCTGTAAAAGTCTTAATATCTTATGCGAAAAGCAAGATATGAAAAAATAATATACACATTTCTTTTTTGAGACGTAAGTTGAAATATCTTTGACCTTAAAAGAAAATGAAGGGACGAAATAAAAAATGAAAGAACGAAAGAGGCAAATTCTCGTATAAGCATTACCCTGATTGCACGCGCGAAACAACTCGCCTCATAAACTATTACTGCACTTTCTTCAAAACCATCTGTCGCATATCGTCTTTAACGTTTTACCCTCTTGGATTTATATAAGCTGGTTGAAAGATAGGAGTGCAAAATCCGCACGCAGACATCATATGATATATATGATAAGATTTACATGTACTGATTAATTGCAAATTACAGGATTTTATTTGTCTTATAAAATTCGTAATCTTCATATTTTTTATCAATTACAGTCATTAAGATGACAATTAAATTATCATTACTTTTCTTTTTTCTTTTTTTATTTTTTCACTTTTTTTTCATTAGTTTTTACATAAGTCATTTGATAAGCATTATGTACATAAAATAGCAGCTATACTGTCGCTTTACCATTTGCGTTTTTACTTTCTCATTTCCATGTTACATTCATATAAATTTTATTGGTACGTAATAAATTAAATTAAAACCGTAAACTACTTTTATATTGTGTACGTAATAATCGAAGTTGAAATTAAGTCACACTTCACAATAGATTTTTCTTTTTGTGATGATTGCATATTCGGTAAGTTTGAGAATGTACATCAATGTACAACGCACATTTCAAGTAAAGCATTTTCGCGGTTTCTTATTTGCGTTCTAGTAACAACACAGAAATAGTACAGCGCGTGGAAGCGCGATACATCATTCATACACAGCCCGAATCTCATATCGGTTTCTGATCCTCCGGCTATGACAGCTTTTGAAGGGTCACTTCCCTCCCGCGCTTCATCTCCCTTGGCCCTTAGCCAGTACCGTTGTGTTTATTGTTACGTCGCATTTATGCATGAACCCTCGCGATTCTATTGTCACGTACACATGACGAACTACGCTGGGCGGAAGGGAACGCTTCGTGCTTTCTGAGCGGAAGTCAGCGGTGGCGTGAATGGGAGGTGGGGTTATTGGACCAAAGCGGAAATCGATGACACGGCTCTGTCTTCTCGGGAGCGCGCGGTCCTCCCGCCGACTCTTGAAAACCAAATTACGCTTTTCTTGTGTTTTTAATTACACGCTCAATGCCCAAACGTTTCAGCGGATGATAATTCGCTCGCTTTTACTCGTTACTTGCGCTTTTAATCCTCCGAAACTGACGGTAAAATTTGTAACACGATTATTGATATTGGATCTGTAAGACTCACTTAATTGATGTTAATTGAAAGGCATTAATTAATTTCTAGGCACCAAAATGATATAACTTGTATAAAAAAGAATAAATAATTTATTTTAATAACAATATTTTAAATTTGCAGATGTAACATAAAGAATATAATTGAGTCGAAAAAATAGATGTAAAAATATCAGGTATAACATTCTGATATATAGTCGTTTAAATTTTTGTGACTAATTTAAAATTAGTCTCAAATCTTAAAAATTAATATAAAGTCATCATTAAAAATTTGCTGCCGATCAGAAGTTGGTCCAAAATCAATTCAGCTACAATTATACGCAATGTTATTATATATATATATATATATATATACTTACATTATGAATAAACCCACCGTCAGCTCTGGAGGGATATAATTGAGTTTATTAAACCCACATCAGTGGATTCTGAAGGATCTAATGCTATAAAACTCGTCCCTTATAATAGATTGTCATATGAATAGAAATATATAGGAAAAAATTAAGAGGATAAATCATTCTTATTTATTATATTAAATACTTTTATATTACAATAGAATTAACAGGAATTATTAAGGCTTTGTATGAAATTTTATGAAGTTCTTAAACAGGGATAAGTAATCAGAAATTATATCTAATCGATCAAATTGCGAGTCAGCAATATTTGATCGGCCGGAATAACTGGGGAAGTGGCATCGACCAATATCTATATTACATTTCAAGGCCATAATCTTCTGGTAGAGAACGAACCAAAAGGGTGCAAGGTCGGAAACGCGAGTGTTCGTGGGGTGGCTAAACGGGAGAGGAAGCTCTTGGACGTAGTCGTTTCCGGCCGAAGTCTGATGCGTCTTGACTCGAATCCCGACGTTATCGCGACAATTGAATGGGTCGAACTCTCCTTGCTTTGGCGTTCTCGCTGCACGGCTACGATAAGCCTCAGAAACAGCCCTTAATGGTTTCCCTCGCGATTGCCGGTATCTATATATCCTCAATTCAAGCCTGTCGCGTCCTTGCCGCACCTCTCTTCCCGTTATACCATCGATGTTACCACTTTTGCAGAAACACTCATCTGCAGTAACTCGGCTGAAGAGCCATCGATGGTCCTCTTTGCGATGCGATTTCAGATCGTGCCACGTTATGAACATGTTTTTAGATCGCGTGGTAGCAATCAAGAAAGCATGAATGTTTTCTTGGTTTTGATGAAATCTCAGTTCGGAATTTCTATTAATCTCTTTTTATCTTGTTGAGTCATCTATATTAATCTATAATTCTTTTAGATGCAATTGTAAAAATTATTTTACATCGAACTAACTTCATTTACGCCTGTTATGCTGCAACACTATTTGCATAGTACACAAGAGAAATATCAATAATAATCTCATTTTTAGACCGTGAGAACACAATCGATAAACTAAAACCCTATATCGTCGGTCTAAAAATGAGATTATTATTGTTTATTACATCACCCGAAAAAGACGTTGTTTCCTTATATATATCGATTATTGCGAAGAATATTACTAAGGCCTCGGTAGTTTAATGGCTTAGGACACTCGTACGGAATACAAGAGATCTGAGTTCGATTCCCGGCCGAGGTAATATTTTTCGCAATAAATTTAATTATAGTTTTTTCAGCATATTAACATCTTTGAAATATGATGCCTGTTTGAGCATCGAAATTATTAGAAATTAATTTAATTCGCGAGATTACTGCAGTGGTTTAATTACGTTTATATAGTCCGGAAATTTTTCGGCGCGCAGTTTGTTAGGCTACAAGTGTGGTATATATGTCAAGTACATATATAGCATATTTAGTGATTCAAGATTGAATTATTTAAACATTTTAAGATCTAGCTTCGACCGATATAAGGTTCCAGTTTATCGATTGAGAAATATCTATATTTGCAAATGGAACAATTAGATTCTCTTATTCGTGACAGAAGTAATATAAAAATTTACAAATACAGTTCTCATCAAAATCACTGTTTTAAAAGATCCTGCTAATATTATCTTTATTCATTATCGTTTAATAATATATCTTCATTAAAAAGTCATATTTATCGAATATAACTTTACTCAAACACGTTATACTGCGCTTATATCGCCACCCCATATTGCACGTGATCTGCACAATCGGATTAGAATTCGGTGCAGGAGACCTCGATCGGCAAACTAAACTGAGTTAAGCTCAGTATTAGAAGCCAAGCCTCGTTTATTAATTCAAACCGAAGTTAACCGCCTATGTTTCTCTCCTCGCGAACTCGAGGAAAACCGCTGGTGTGCGACGTTACACCAGGAAGGCTACTACATGTTACACCAAAGTTAATCCTTGCAAACACGATGCTACCATCAATATCGATAATGTATATATAATATACTCTCTGAAGATCTTAAGTTATTATCACGTCTCTTTGAGACCATCATCAATAGGAGGGTTAGGAAAAGAAAATTAACAAATTAGAGAATTAATAGGGTAAAAAGTTCTAATATGAGATTATTTAACTGGAAAATTATTATATACAGTTATTAATTTTAATTTCAATAAAAACATGTATTAAAAAAATTATGCACGATAAAGTTTCATTGCTGCATAAAACGACATGTATTTTTTCATCCGCATACAAATTAAATAGATTCAATAGATTTAATTAAATATTCTTCGAAATGATATTACACCAACTTTTTATTATATGAATAAAAATCCGCGTCATTTAAAATGCATTTAACAAAAGAAGCATTTTTAGTAATAATATATGTATGTATACGGGTCAAATGTTTTTTTTATTTTTCTTTTTTTTATTACTTAGGTATATTTAATAATTTTCATTTTTGAATTACGTGTTGTGTTTCATTTGTTCTTTATTTTTTTCTCTTGCAGAAATAGTCGTCAAAAAGTACTTTTTATAAATATTAGAATTTTCAATCGCAATCAGTGCAATGAGTGCAATTAATTTAATAAAAGTATGTCCGGATAAATCAATAATTTGAAAGAATATTTCAACGCGCGATGCTGAAGAAAAATATTTCTAAAGTTAAAAGAATCTTTTTAGCAGTGTTATTCGAGATATACGCGGTCGCGCGCGACGTATTGAGCAAACTTTGATACGCGCGTGATTCGCGTAGAATTCGCGTCTATTCGACTATGTTTTCATCGCGCGACATTTCTTTCCGTGGCATATGCCAGTGATGCTAGTGAAAGAGTTTCCATTCGATCGCACACTTTCTAAACAAGATTCCACGAGATCATGTGCCTAGGGAATACCGTCGTAGTCCGGAATCAACCTTGTTACCGGAACTTCCTCGTTCGATGCACGGCGTCCAGTGACTGCCGGACGAAGGACACACAAGAGTGCAGCCTTAACTCCGGCGGTAGATCGAGGGGAAAAGGGAACTAGATCAAGCCTGCAGGGGGTTGGTTTCCAGAGAAATAGTCCAAGGGGCGGAATGTGCACCAGCGTAGCGTTTGCTGGCGGAAAGGGAGTTTGCATAGCGGAAGTGCTCTCGAATCGATTCATCGAAAACATCTAACCCTCCTGGGTGCCTCCTCGACATCTCTCGCGGGAGAATTTGTAGGGACCTGAGAACTGTCTCCGCGAGATCGCGATGAAGGCGGGATAGGATGGAGTCGCGGAGAATGCCAGACGCATCGCCAATAGAAAATACTGTGCGATCACCCTCTCTCTTTCCCGACTATCTCTCTCGCCCCGTAGGCTGCACCTACCAACGCTTTTCTACGAATAACACGCGGAGAAGAAGGAAATAGGAGAAATGAAATTGCTCTCTGTGCACCCGCAACCGTCCGTTTCACCCCGCGATCTCGCTCGCCGAGAGGGAGGAGAGGTACGAGTATTGAATATTCAAAACTTTCTTTGCGGAAGAAACTTTCGTATCCTCCTCAGCGGTATGTGCCGGCAGGCAGAAGGGTCTGGCTTGGTATCTTCTACGATTTGTGGCTTGCCGCGGTAGTTTGGCGACACCGCGAGATAACACAACCAATGCTCCATTTGTGGAAGCGACATTACCCGCTTGGAAATAAGATATTAAAGTCTTCATCGTGTCTTTTTCTTGAAATGTTTTATATACTGTTTAAAGCACGGTTATTTTATTTGTTCCTATTGTCGTCTGTTTTTATTAATAGATGAGGTATCATCACAATACTTTTTGTTCACAAATTATCATTCTACTTTACTGCTTTATACTTCTTATGTACAAAGTTTAGCGAACACATAACATTTTCTCAAACGCAGTTATCTGAAATCGTAAAAGCTTCCGTGCGTCAACGTCGAACTTTCAATTAAACGACGTCATCCGAAGCGACATTCAAGAGATTCTCTGTAATTAGAGCAACGTTAATTTCCAATCATAACTTTGTGCGCGTCTTTCATCGAAACTTTACGTCACCGTCGTCCAAGGAGAGCCGTGATATTTTTATAATACTTCGCAAATTATTTTCCGGGGCCATCCACCAGCTCTGGACCGTTATTAGTTAATGGAAAAGGTGGACGCGAAAAAAGGAGGATTTTACTGTGCTGAAATGTGATTAAGTCTTTTTCACGCGGCACAAGAGAGATAATTCTCCCTCTCCCGTTTCTCTTCTGGCCCCTTCTCATTTCACTCGGCTCGCAATATTGACTTCTTCCATCTGCTCCAGGCGTAAGACTGATCTAATTATTCCACGAACAGGATCGCGCAGGGATATTGAAAGGAAATATAGCGCAGGAGTGAGCATTAAAGCACGATAATGGCTGACCAAAAGACTAAATGACAAGCTGCCGGACATCGGCTGCAGAAATGAAGGGAACAGGGGATGTAGGGTCAAACGAGATTAATTCGAGAAATGCTATTGCAAAGTGTATACCTTTCTCTTGAAAAAAAAAAGTTCTATTTAGTCTCTTAAAGACGAGAGTTTTTTTTAACAAAAAAATAACTTCAAGATCTTGTTTTCTGAGAATTTTCAGGATTGCTGAATTCGTAGAATTTCAATTTCAAAAGCTAATCTGATTCTGACATGAAACTCGTGAAATGGTTTTAAGAGGTTTTTGGTATCGCTGAGTTTAAATTTAACCTGAAAATGTCGAATGTCAGAAAAGCAGTAATTCCCAATGAAGGAGGATCTAATATCACAGGAGTCATAATCAGAGGTTGGGAGTTAGTTTAATACTGTTTCCATAGCACTGATCAATTTCAAATAAAGTGATACTAGAAATTTGATGTTATTTCACAATTAAAAAATCATTAAAATACTAAATTTTATGATAATCAGATTATTTTCTAAAATTGCTATTCGCTATGTTGGATTTACTATTTTTTATTTTTCTATTTTTTCTATTTTAGACTTCAGATTCGCATAAAAATTATTAAATTACTTCATAGATTAAGTTCAATAAAAATTAAATGGCCAATTTACAATACAAAAGAGTGATCCAAAATGAAATCGTCTACAAAAAAATTATTTATAACTTTTTATATATATTTTATTTAAAAAATTTTATATGTGATTTTAGATATAATATTACATCTATATTTCACGGTTGAAGTTATTTTCTCTATCTACGAATAAACAAGCGGTGTATTTGCTCTGACGAATTTCTTTAATTTATAAACCTCTCACTGACGTAAAAGAAGTTTAAGACAACAGTTTGCGTAATAGAAAACTTAATGTATCGTCTGGGAAAGTAAAAGTTGCATTTCTCATGCGACAAGTATATCGCAAGACAAACATATTATGACGCATATCTGATATACACAACTCTCAATTGATTCGCCTCGTGAATTCGCGACGGAATCGATTAGCAAACAGTCGACGAGCATCGAATGTCGGTAAGCATATATGCAGGTAGTTCTGGTGATAATGTAATTTCAGCGCTGTAATAGTGTCGCGGAATATATTTGGCGCCGTATGTATACATCAGTAGAACGTCAAATGCGTCGTCCTTACATAGATAGTTGCTCGTATACTGCGGCATATGTACCATAATCAAATTGCACGCGTCTTGTAATAACGCGATGCAAATATTACACAGGCGGTTTCCGATTACGAATTAAAGTATCGTCAATCGTAATATATGTCTCTACACTGAAAGAAAAGATTGGCTGCTATAGCAAATTAAATGGTAAAATATGGCATAACATTTTTAATTGGCTGCAACAGCCAATTTTTGGTTGCTGCAACCAATTTTTGGTTGTGTTAGCCTATCCACAATATCAGTATAGTATTTCGATTGGCTAACGCAACCAAAAATTGGCTGCTGCAGTCAATTAAAAATGCTATGCTATATTTTACCATCTAATTTGCTGCATCAGCCAATCGTTTCTTTCACTGTACGTATACATAAATTACACTATAATTTGGTGAAAATTATTTCGTATCTCGTGCTTTTGAGTACCCCGCGCGTTTACGCGTTATCGAAGATAAATTTTCTTTCATGAACGCTGTCCGTAGGTCACTGTTACAACATGTCGTAAATTTACCACAATCGCGTTACATGTAATTCTAGGCACTCTGGGGTGCGACCATGCATGACATCAAACGATTTTCGAATATCGGGCGCGCAAGCGTTATTAGCCGCGGTTTCGACGTCCAACGCGCGTTCGGGCGAATTGTGCGGGCTAGCGCAATGTCGCTAGTCCGTTTCATACCTTCGTTACAGTCATGTTAATATCAAGGAAAATCTTGCGTCGAGTGGAAAACCGGCCCGAGGCGGCGCATAATTGTGCATGTATTAACGACTTTGTCGTTGCGTAATCACGCATACCGGCAACGTCGGGCATTGCTACAGTCGCAACGCCCATGCAAGACGCTGTGCAAAACGATGCCGCGAGCCAGATACCGCCTACGGATGATATTTGCTTGTATCCGGAGCGGTTCGTCACTTAGGAACATATTCCTTGCATCAAAGAGACGTCTGCACGATGCATTATGTTAACAAACGGATACACTGTAACGTTTACATAGACAGGCGTGCGCGGCAATCGGCACGCAAAATCGACCAAGGCTTTCGTCCCGCCGTCGCCCGAGGTATGTCTGTGTAATTACTCCGAGCGTGTAAGGACGCCCTCCGTGCTCTCTTGCTCTCTCGATGTGACTGCGATCCGCAAACTGCTTAATCAATTGTGTTCTGATCGCACGAAATGAGCGACGTCGCGATATTGCAGATGTTAGCTTTGCGCGATGGATGTTTTCGTTTATTATACCGACACGCGAAGACGTGGAAGCACAACATAGTCACCAGCTGCCATCTTAATGCTTTCTCGTAATAGAGAGCAAGTGGATCTATATTAATCGTTTAATATAATCTGGCATTGTATGTACGTATATCTGCGTCAACTAGTCTAGATTTTCAACTAGATTTTCAAGCACAGGAATTCTTCGTGTTATATGTATTTAAGAAATTTATTCATACATTGTTAAAAATGAAATGTTAATTTTAACTTAAATTAATTTTTGTACAAAAATTAATTTTAACATTTTTGCATATCTCAGAAAGTCCACTATACATCTTTAAAGTTAAAATTAATTAACATTTTACTTTTAAAAAGTGTATAAATGCACCTACTAAATTACAGTAATTCTGCTTTTAAAATTCAAATGTGCAGATTATTTTAAAATATGATAATAAATAATATCCCTTATTGATTCTGACAAATAATGTTTAAATTAATTTTAATTTTTAGAATATTTTATAGACTTTTTTTGTTCACAGTGCTTATTTGACAATTTTTTCGCAGTCTAAATTTTCTTTAAAACAATAAACTATATCAGAGATGCAGTGTCAAATTATCGTTTCTTCCTTATCAATTTAGGATCATGATGAACACACTTATCTCGCTCTGAATATTCACGTTACATGGCGCTCGCATTCCCCAACAGAGACGTCGAGATTATTTAAACTTAGCCAGCAAGCGGTAGTATAAGCAGTCGACTCGTAAATTGAGTAGATCGTGACTTCCGACGGCGAAATACGCTTGTCCGGATGAGCGTGCACTCTGGCTACGCGAAACCAACCCCCGGCTCTCGTCTCCCGTCGTGCCTCCATCTATCTGTCGTGCCTTCGCTTCGGCAAGCTGCTGCTTCCCGGGCTCTCACGAGGCAGCTGGGCGCGAAATACGATAAACTCTCTCGCGAATCCCCGCGAGTGACGGCGTCGAAAAATATTTACTCCCCGAACGCGCCCGTCGGGTGTCCCACACCTCCTACCGTAAGCCTTTGCTGTACCCGTCTGTACCAACCTTCTTCGGCTGCCTTGCCCAGCTTTCTCCCGAAAAGATTCCTATCCTTCTGCCTTCCTCTTCGGTTCGGCAAGAACCCGTTTATTCGCGGGCCAAAGGTATTTACATAAATCAGCCATGCAATCTCTTTTTATATTTCGTCAAAGTATGGCGCGAGTATACACGACTGCCTATATGTACGTAAATATTCGTGTATGCAGCTCCTCAGCATCCACAGCCTTTTCCTCGTACGCATTGCTGTATACGCCCCTGTCCCGTAATGTCCCTAAAACGCGCCGATGTACCCGTGTGTGCGGATTTTGCCGTCATTCTTGGCAAATAAGCGAGTCAGTGAAATTTCTTTACTTTTTTTTATAACGAAAACTCACCGCTTTAAGGATGAATATAAAATATGTATTATCGTTTATTCCTACTTGAGTTTTATATACGAGATATACCATATTTTTTTGAATGTCCTCTTGCATAATGATAAAACGATGTTGCTAAAACGACATGAAATGAATTCAGGACTATTAAGTGTAACCGAAATCGGTGGCATTTTATCTTACATATTTATATATTGTCGCGGTCGCGACGATAAATATGATAATAATAATTAGTGATATGATACAAAAAATAATATATTTTTCTATTATCTAATTTAAAAAATTTTTTATTTAGATTTTTAAAAAGCATAACTTATATTTATAGGATCAGAGATAGATAAAAGATTTATAATTATCATTTGCGATAACTGTATCAAATAATCTCTCGCTAATATTTTTGAAATTATATACACCCGCGCAAATATCTCATACAGATTGCGGGAGAAACGAGATGCTTACGGTTAATGAAATTGAGTTCGAGTGTGATAGGATGAATCCGGCTTTGATGTTGCTTCAGCTGGTCGTACCACGTTACTGAATGAGGATCCGAGTTGATGTTGGTTGAAATATTAATTAATTGACGAAAGACAAACGTAGACGCGGATGTCATCCGATTATTTTCAGTCTGGTTGGTTGACGAGAGAAGAGTAGGTCGCTGTGAGATATGAAAGAAAATGATAGTGGTAGTACTACGTAGCAATTAATTAAACGAAATTCACAAGCAGTGTGAAAATGCAAATTGCTTTTATATGAATCCTTTTTTCGGCGTTTCAGGAAAACATTGAGCATACGTCCTCCATTAACGATTAATTGCTCTGAAATTTTTTATACTAACAACTGATCGTTTGTTTCATCGAAATTCTAAAATATTTTCCTTTCAATGTCTATAGGTTTTCTTTCATAAAATCCTTTGAATATATACTTCCGATATACTTGTATGAACAATTTTAGAATTACGAAATGAAATAATATGTGTGAAGAATTATTTTTATTAATAGAAAAATCATGATAAAGTATTTTGAATATTATTTATATTTTAAGGAATAATAATCAATTCTGAGTTAAACCATTTACATTATAATTGATTAAATGTGAAGAATAGAATATTGGAAATAATTTTATTATATAACGCGTTAAATATTTCGCAACGACATCGAACATATAACTTTGACCTCAATACTTTCGTCATGTGTTACGTGCTATTGTTTACAAAAAACGGCTGGCTTTGCCGCGTATGGAAAGTCGACACGCTATCATTCGTGCATTGACATTCGAGCGAGCAAATAGTGGCGTGTTCAGCTTCGTGTATCTTCGCATTAACACTCGAAACACGATCACAATTACCACAGGCATTAAGCGCTGTTCTTCAGAACGAAGAAATATAAAAAGTACTACTTCATACGATTAAATAATTATTAAGGTTAACGATTCGAAAACGTATTAAAATCAAAACACAATTTATTCGTTTAAATAAAAGTAATAGGAGATTATAATTTGTTGTTTGGTTATGACGTTTATACAGACAATAATTTCTTTAATGATGTTTGGATTACACGAATATACTTCGCATGATATGTATTAAATTTTTTATTGACTGTATGATTTAGCTATAATTGTTTCCGCATTAAAAGAGCGTGGAATAACATACGAATCACAAACGAGATCGATTGATTTGAGCAACGGATTACGCTGCAATTTAACATCGTTTAATACCGGAAGCGCTACGCGATTGTAATTAATCGTATTTTCATGAGTATTAAGTTGTCAATATCGATCGCTTATCAATAATTAATTTGAGATGGGTTGAATAAAATATTTGACGTTTATTTTATAATGTTAAGTATAAATATAGTAAATACTGGTACAAATGTGGCAATACAAAGGCATTGATTTTTTTGAAAACAAAGATATTGCTCATGACTTTACCAACAAAAACTCCTCTATAAATACGATTTTGAAGAGACTCTAAAGGGCTCAGTACTTTAACGAGGAAAGTTAATGTACCCATCACCGCTGATTTAACTGAATAAATAAATCACATTTGATTTCGTTGTATGTTAATTTCGAAAGTACCGTGCAAAGTATCATGCGATCGTAGTATGCATTTTCGTGAGTGTTGTGTTGAGAAAGTCTTATGGAGCTCACAACCTGGATAGCCTGAGAGTAGGAGATCTAGGAGACGCATCGGACGCTGGCGGAGCAACATCAAAGTCAATAATTTATCATTCGTATATTAATCTTGTCATATTAATATATTGTTCATCAGTGTATATTGTATTGTTTATTTGGATATTTTGAACAAGAATTAAAAGAAAAGGAATTTGAATTTATAGGAAATAAAGTCTTTTTTCGAAAATCTTATAAATTACTTCATTAAATATTTATTCAAAGAAAGAATATAAAATTCGACGCACTTACAATTAATTCTTTTAATGCTACACACACACATACACACACACACTATAATTTGAATATTATATTTATGTGTTATAGAATTAACGAAGTCGATAGTGTTGCCGTTGCGTATCAGTTGATGAGGTATACTTGATACATTATACATAAAGCCCTTCATTAATCTTTACACAGGACAGTAAAGCCACTATAGTGGCGTTAAAACAGTGTCATATTTTAAGTCAAGAAATATAACGAAAAATAATAAATTATAATTAGGGCAACCAAAATTATGCTGTAAAAATCCCTTTTTAAGCGCCTAAAATATGCTCTGTGAAATTGAAAAAATGCTCTAAAGAAAGGAATATATGTATTTAAAAATTATTTTTTATCGCACAAATTTTCAAATTATTAATTAAGTTTTTTACTTATAATAACAAAGTAAAATGAATTTGATAAAATTTGTTTACATTTTTAAAAAATTTAATTAGTCTTACGGGGGGCATTAAAATTAAACAAATACATATGATTTATTATAGTGACTTTAAAGAGAAAGAGAAAGAGAATCTTTGATGTTATGTATTGTATGACACAGAAATATAGAAGATTGAACGTAAAAGCGCAAAATCTTTTTCTCCTTGTAATTTCTCTGACATCACTGCGCACCAATGCATCACGGCATGTGGAAATCATTTATCTAATCAATTCCTTTTTCAAAAATATAAAATATGTAGCATATTTCTGAGATTGAGAAAAATTTATTTTAGAAATCTTATTTATTATTATATCAGAAAAAAACTAATCATAAACTTAAATTAGAAAACAATGTGAAATATATAAATATAAAAATAGATAAAATATGTAAATATTGTGCTCGTGTGGGCAAAATATGCAAAAATACGCTTTTATGTGTGAAATATGCAAAAATATGCTCTTATATATGAAATATGAAAAATATACTGTAACATATAGGCCTCATAATTTCTTATGAAACAAATTTGTATTTAGTTTATTTCTTTATTAATCAAATAAAAAAAACATGCCCTATACATATTTTGGTTGCCTTAATTATAACAAATCTTACTCAGGAAAAACTGTAAGATTTAAAAAATAAGACTTCCGTCCTCCAAAGGTTAATTGCGTGTCATAACGCAAATGTAATTCGAGATACGAGTAAGTAAAAATAGATAGGAAAGCACGGATAGGAAAGAATAGAAGTAAGTAGAAAAATGGATTTATAGATAGAAGCATGATTAAATATATAGGGATACGGGAACATAATTTGATACTTTAAAATGGTATATATAATGGTGGAAAAATTAATCAAATTTATGCAATAAGAAATATAGCATATTTAGACAAAAAATACTTTCTTTCTTAAGAACACTGAAAAATTAAAAAAAAGGATTAAATTCAAGTACCTATCTTTTATATCAAGAAAAAAGGACAGAGGAATAATTTTCTTATAAATAAGAATTTTATAATAAAAAAACACATCTTTGAAACTCTTTAGGTTGTGGTAAAAGACAGATAAAAATGCATCAATGATTAGGAATGTGCTTTTATAACAAAGCTGCGCTTTTAACATTTTTCAGAACATAGGAATTCTTATTTTATTTGTACATTGAACCTATTTATATGCGCGCTTTGCTGCTTACATTTTTTACATTTTCCGCCTGACGTTTGCGAAGTGTCCCGTTCTTCTATCAATATTTTTTGCTCTTCATACAAGAGTCAAAGGTTTCAAAGGCGGTTTAAGAGAGAAAAGATTTTAAGATATACTACACAAAGGCACGAATTATTTCGAGAGCTAGTTTCTACAGCTATAAGGATGGTAGTTAACAATCGAGTCAATAGTCGATTATTGTGTATCTGTATTAATTATCTGCAATCAAAATTCTTCAAAAATGCTCAGGTTATCAGCATTATATGGATTTTACAAGTTACTTATATTTATATATCCCACATTATCTTTAATTTCACTAATATTATCTTATAGCAAATCTAAATAATATATAAATCTTGTGCATAATCTTACAAACAAACAGTCCTCCTTCTTCAAACTACAGTTTCGATAGAAGTCAAAGGATAAGATTGAATCAAGCACCTACAAAGATAACATTGAGCCAAACTAAATTTGGGAGGATCTTCGATTTTGGTCCAGATCTTTGGTAGGATGCAGGATCCCGAAATCGTCTTAGATGCTTGATAAGCAGCTAGTTATTATCCGGAACGCGGTTTTCACGTCCGGTATATCCAAATCGTTTCAGCTACGGACCGATCGCGCAAAGCCGGATTATCCGCCGTCTGGGTGGATTGCTCTAAGGATGGGGTACTATGTTGACGTTCGGATAAAATTTATATAGACCGTGACGAGTCTCACAGCCAGTTCTGAGAATAATCGTTGAAGCTTGATTTAACTCTCGAATTGCATTGTATTCGAAAGCAATGAAAAATATTCTGAATGTGTTTAGATATAATTATATTCTCAATATTATAGTTACTTTGTGTGTATAACACTTTAATATTTAATTAAATGTTTAATATTATATTTAAATATGAAGATATAGGCTTATAATAAATTTTTATATCTAATAGACTTCATTATCCAGTTAGAAATGCTTGATCGATCAACGTTGATGCTGATTCAACGTCGATCGACTAAATCATTTCTGGCTAGGCATTTTATAAGAAAATTATTGCTTCCACAATAAGCCTTTCTTAAAGAATTTGAAAATAAAAAAATAGTTCAAATTTTACAAACAATTTCTATATAATTGTCAGTCATTCTTACACTAATTAGGAAAACGATTATCGTGTAAAAGGAGATTAACGAATTTTGAATCTAGGAAAACCTGGTGGATAATTAGACAAAATGGTATTTAATCGCCTTTCCAACTCAAATGAAGTTAAATTCTCAAGCGAATCGCAGATGCGTCCCTTCTTCTTCCATGTCTTTAGCCGCGTTGTCTTCTTAAAAGAGAAGAGATCTGTCCGATAGGAAGACGGCAAAACTAAATAATCGGCTTCGGTGCGAGTTCAGAACGACCCGGGTGTTTGTAGGATTTAATAAGACGACGTACATCAATTAGGGTGACTGCCATATCTTATTCTTATAATACAGGTTCAATGCTATTATATTATAGAATAAAGAGAGCAGCAATAAAAAATAATATACACTTCTTATAACGATAATAAATTATTAAATTAATCACATTATTATTAGACGAACTTGTGACATCAAAATTTGTATTACATCTAAAAACGAAGAAATAAAATTAATTAATATGAATATAACCTCTTCTATTAAATTCAATAGTTAATTATAAATTGATATTGTAACATGATAAATACTCTAATCGCGCATGTATAAAAGGGGAAAAGAAAACACTTAGAGATAGCATTTTCCTTTCTTGAATAAAATCTCTGCGATAAAACTTTACAACCCATAAGCCTGAATCTATTGTTGAGCTTTTTAAATTCGTTCGTCTTCATGAAGGTTCTCTCCTTTTATTGCTGCTTCCCGTCTTAACTCCCCACTCTACCTCGATTTCTAACCCTTCGCTCAAGACTCTCTCATCTGTCTCCGTTTTCGCGGTTGCATTGTGGCAAAATGAAGACGCCGATTCGAGCGAGCCGACGCCACGCGAATGCCGCAGATTACCATGAAAAATGGCCGACCAAAATTACCTCGTGTCTTCTTAATGCTTCTCACGCTAATTACCTTGGTGTGGGATTCTGCTCTTTCATTGTTCTAGCCGTTTTTACGTTGGCAGGGGTTCAGGAAGAACCCACGATCCTTTTTATGATTTAATTTCAAGCGATACACCATTTCTCGTTGGAGAGAAATTTCTCGGCCATGTATTGTTTCACGCCCGCACAATATATAAGAGAAAGCGCAAATATAAGAATTCAATAACAACGAAGAAGTAGATTCTTAAGTGAAATCAGTATAATGCGAAGTTGAGTTAATCTCTTGTCCGTTATTCATCGTACGCTTGACGAGCATAAATATTGCATTTGAAAGAAAAGAACATAATATTAAAATCTAAAGATACTGCATAAAAAACTTACGTTTTTAATAGTTAATCTGACTTTTACATATATGATTTGCATTATTTTTACTAATTTTACTATTTTTATTACAAAATTTCAAAGCTTTCCGATTCGCTGGATTATCGCGGAACATTACGTCACTCTCGTCATGCTTCGGTACAATGATTACACCACGGACGTTTGGTTCTTGAAGCTCTCCGAGCAGCAGGATCCATTCCGCTTTCGCATGCACGCACAGCGGGTCTGCATTATTGCGGCTTATCCGGTATTACGCTTATGTGACGCCAGTAACATCGCAGCCTTAAGCGTGCACGATGTATCGAACACGGAATTACCCCATGAATTCGCCCCCATCTCCCACTCCCATGGAAATTCTGTATAGAGTGCTCGAAGGCCTCCTACTATCTAAACATCTTTGACAGTGACTTCGAGTCGTAATATCAAGAGATAGATAATTTTTTTTAATTTTTTATTTTGTCGACTCATCAATATTATCTCTTTAAATATCTCATGTTTATCAATTTTTATTCTTGCGATCTATCTTCTTTATACAGCATCGATATAAAATAATGCGTTTTCTTATGCAGGAATATGACAAATTTATACACTACTATATTTTTAGCTTGTGCACGCATATGATGATATAAAATCTCATATATAATCACGATAAATATACTACAAGAATCTGGCAATTCTTCTTTTTAACATTTTTGTGCTTTAATTTAGTTCTTTCTCGATTATTTAACTTTTAGATGCTTACTTTAATTTTAGTACATATTTTATCGACATATAAATTATTAGTACATAATTTTATTACATACTAAATGTTTATATATGTATACTTATATTATTATATATTTATTATTTTGCTAGTATTGGGATTTTCCTTGAGAATTTATTACTAGATATACATACTAATAATCACCTATAGGTCAGAGATGCTTCAGGATGATATCATGATATTCCATAGACCATTTTCATTGCCGCATTCCAATGCTTGTTCCAAGAGGCACGTATGAAATTCATTTATTCATTCATAGTTGGGATGGGTCATTCAGAGACGTGATCGAGTCGATGGGTTCATTAGAATCGCTATTGCCACGAAAGACGATCAAAGAGGGTCGTTGAAATATTGGAGATGCTTGATTTTTTTTCTTATATAGTATATGTACTCCAATATATTTAAAAAGCCCAAAAAAGATTCGATTAATTTTATTAAGATTTTTTTTTATTCAAAAAATCATGTTGATGTTATGCAATTTACCTTATTTTTTGTGTTGTCATTAGAATCTAATTATCTCTTTAATTTATGGTTAATTCGATAAACATACATATTTGTTAATATTGAACTTTAAACAAAGATAAAATTTTGTACAGTTTGATTAAAAACTTCGCAAATAAGCGATTTACAAGCGTTTGCATAAACTGGGAAGAATTAATATATTCTTCATATGATAAATCTTATAATTAAATAATATTATGTCTAATATAATGGAACCTCTAAAAAAAATTGGAAGTTTTCTTAAAGATATCTTAAAACAGAATTAGTACAAAGTACTTTCTCATCTCGCATTAAATAAACATTATATTCTATCGATGCTATTTTATATACAATTATAAAATTTTTTGTATTTTCTGCAGCATTGATTTTGTGTTTTTGTGAGATATGCAATACAGGGGCATGCTTTTAATTGATAATTTTATTTATCGAGCGTTACACATTTCGAGAGCTCCGCGCATGCGACGTTTATTAATCAACAAAAATGAAGCTCAACTTTATATCGTTATCGACAACAATCGTTGCTGGTTAATGATATAATCTCGTTATATAACAACGTGATACGCCTGCGAATACGGCCAAACCGGCGCAGACAGCAGTTTTGCTGATTGCGAACGTACTTCTCGCATTCTAACAGCACTCGTACTTTCTGCGACGTTTGCTCAGTATCTCACCTTCTCTTTTTTTTCTCTCGATGTTTTTTGCTTTTTCTTATTTTTTGCCTTACACGACTCCGTGCTTGTCAGTCGACACACGCTGTTGAATGGTTGAGCCCGCTTTTACAACAGCTTTATTTCTCACTTTTAGCTCTTTGAAAAAATTAGCTGAAAAAATAAGCTCATTTACTTTCTAAAATTATATGTTTTATTTAGTATTAATAGATATACATCCATGTATCGTTTAACTATTTTAAAAGTAACAACTCAAAAACATAATTTTCGAGTTATAGTCTTGAATAAATTACATAAACATTACCCTATCAATAAAAAATAAACTAACTTCAGAAACAGTCGTAAAAATTGTAACAACTTTAAAAGGACGATTTAAAAAAATTCTTAAAATGCCATTAAAATCATCGCAATGTTTTTATTATTATAGTTAAGAATATATTCTTTTTACTGATATTATTTGATTAGACAATAATTTTCTGTTAAGTTAAAAAATAGTTTTTTCTCTTTTTTTGAGAACTTATTGTATGCTGAAATTTTTTTAGTTATATCATTTTTGAAGTAAAAGAATGCACTATATATATATAATATACAATCAAACTATTTAATTTCTAGCAATTTTCTTAAGAATTTGTACTCATCAAAAAGTAGTTTGAAATATTTATTATTTAATAATAAATGCACTGCGTAAATATAACGTTAACTTTAATTTCAAAATTTTTTTATCATATTTGAAGCTTTAATATCCAGTATTTTTCAGTCTCCGTTTTTTTTTTCTATCAGTAATTAGCGGACTGGCGCGTTAATCATTAAAATGAAACGTAAGCGTGATTTAAACTTTACAAAAGATAGACGTATATTTTTAGGAAGCATCTAAAACTTTAAGCTTTGTTCTCATCAGATCGTATAATCGCTGACTTTATGAAGGAAGGAGTATACAGTACTTTTTTAAGACTTTGAAGTAGCGCTTTCTGCTGTTTGAGTGCGCGTCTTTCGTAAGTTAACGAGTCTCACAGTCGTCTTATTTCTCGGATGTGCATCCGCGCGGTAAAGGAAACCTCTGTAAAAAATTGATTGTCCGTTATCAGACATTTACGATCCTTTAATTGCGATATCGTGACGCGGGTTCGCAACGATAGTTTATTATCGATTGCGTTATTAATCGCTACAATGTAACGTCGTAATCTAGGAAAGACCGGAAACAATTGTTTCGCGGTTGAACGTGTACGCGCAACAAGTCGCGTCCGATAAGTCATAGCCAGAGCGGGGGTGTCTATGTCGTTCCCGGTAATAAACATATCTGTATCGAGATGGTGGTCGTACGTGTGAACGGCTACAACCACATCCGCTTGGGACGGTGGTATAGAATTTCCAATATTGGATACACTTGTGCCGTATGAAGGCGGATGATATCTATCACGACATCTTCGCCATGCGATCGATAATGCAGTTAATTGGCGTCTTTCATCTTCCGAAAATTATCGATTGTGCATTGGTTTACATAGCGCATTATAATTTACTATTGAAAGAAACATGAAGTTATTTTTTCCTATTTTATTTATTTCCTACTTTTTTCACATATATCCTCAAATTAAAACAAAAGTCTTAAGTGAGCTACTTATACTTTTGTTAGATCATTTTATAAAGATATAATAAAACATGTACGTAAAAAATATCTTAAGTATCTGTACTTAAGATCGCGTCTTAAATATTCGTACGGCTATTCTCCGAACAAAAACTCGCGTACTCCGCTTAACGAGAGCGGATAATGAGAATAGCAAGATGAAACAGGTCTTGTCGTCGGGCTACGAAAAGGAGCAGAATATGAAGGTCGGGGTTGAGCAAAAGGAGTTTCAAGCGAGAAAAATGATACTTTTCATGCCGGAAAATAAAATGAGTCATTCAATGAAGTGGTCGTAGTGTCGGCGGTAACGAGTCAGGGTAAAAGCGGGGTGAGAGGTCGTGGTTCTGAGCCTTCTTCTTCTGTTGTACCTCGCTTCATGTAGTTGCCGTTCTCTTCTCGTCGAGTCTTTCTCTTTCTTCCTCCTTATCCGACAAATGGATGGGATAAATTGCACTCTTGGCACTCTTGACTTTTAAACCCGCTAGGCGGATCTGTGTCGGGAACTATACTTACTTTTAAATGTCTTCCCTGACTGGGATTTCAGCGATGTCGACGACGATTGCCGACGCTCGTCGGCGACGTCGTACTGACGATCCTGGTCGTAATGACGCAACGCCTCACGGATTAAGCCGTTCAAAGCTTACGAGCTGGTGATTATATGACGCCTGCGCGATCATCGGATGGGCAATTACGTCTCCGTAAACGTCCACCGTTGCTGTAAACTCGTCGATTTGCCGCGGTCATATGATCCGAAATGTTCTCTCATACGGAAGATCAGGGATCAGAACGGAGAGATCAGGGATTACATAGAAACCCGACATGAACATGACATAATTACTTATATTGTCACGATTAACGATAAAGCGATAAAACAATAAAAATTTTATCGAAAGGATAAACAGATGCTTCCAAAAGTATTTTTATGAAAAGGTTATCTTGTAATACATCATATATGATTCTATTCAACGACGATTTTTGTAATTTACATTTCTTTATCGTACATTTTTTATGAGTAATCTATAGGAAAGAAATATTTAAGGAGTATATCGCATTGTAAAAGATAAAATTCAAAATCTGAACTTTAACTTCTCTTGTCTATTTTAGATAATAATAATAAACCATATGGTGCATACTAATATGCTCATGTTACAAGGTATAATACGAAATAAGGAAGTTGGTACGCAACGACATATTTCCATCCAAAGATTATCAATTCGCGACACGTTATTATGACGTGACGGACGCTTAAAGAACGCTATTGTCCTGCGCGGTTAGTCCACAAGCAAGATCAAGGATTTAATAATGTTGAGAAGCGAGCTAGACGTTATGCACACATCGGGATTGGCACACAGCTTTCGGGGGTCTTCAATATCTGAGCAGCTCAGGAACAGTATTGTCTAAGGCAAGGACGCGGTTCTGTTCACTTTGCTTTATGACTGTCTCGACCGATGACGACGATGACAAGCATTATGCTGGGAATAATGGTCTCTGCTAGCGACTATGCATCCGCAAAGGTAGTGTATTGCACAGAACAGATGCATTTTGTTAACTCGATCGCAAAAATTCGCTTTATCACGGTATTCTTTTGATCTATCTCTTATTCTAATCCGTAAAACATTTGGAATTATTTTAAGAGTTAGAAAGAGAATACGTAAGAAAATAATCGTTTCTTAGTGATTTTCATAAAACGTTACTTTTGCCGGATAACTAATAATTTGAACATATAGCAAAACGACGAAATTTGACGAGGAAAAATGGGAAAGCGTGACGGATGGACGAAGGAATGCTCATGTCCTCGTCGTCCTTGACGCCATGGCATCCACGAGCCGAGAGTCGGCCGAACGAGTACAAGTCCTATTCCAATTCCAGCAAGTTAATTGGAATTGTTTGCTGCAGACACCGCGAGCCTGCCCTCGCGCCCTTCTGAATCCTATACCTCAAGCAGCACTTTCCTTTGTCCCTCCCCCGTCTCTAGCTGCTGCTATCATAGCTTCAGCATGAAACTCACACCGACATCGTCGCGTTCATACAGTCCCTGACAGCCTGAGAGGAATTAATTTCTACCGTCCACGAACTCAGTGCTTGCTAAAAACGTCCCGTTAAAATGCTTGCCATCATTCTTTCGAGTTAGCCGAACAATCTTATCAGAAGAATACATAAATTTAATCGCTTACGTGATAAACACGTTTAACTAATTAATGTAGTTGGAAGTTGAAGGTCTTAAAATTGTAATACTATCGAATTTTTATAATAAACTAGGATAATATATGGATAATGTGAATGCACACATTGCAATCTATCATTTAATTTTATTGATCGTCATTCAGGATTATAATTGTCAATGTAAATATAAAATTGACATAGTTGATAAATTTTTATGAAGCATAATATTTTAATCGAGGATGCACAGAGAGAAAAATGTTTGGTATTTGTAACTATAATTATATATTACTATAATTATGATTATTACTACTATAATAATAATTATAGTAATATATAATTATAGTTACAAATACCAAACATTTTTCTCTCTGTGTGGATTATGTATTTAAATAGATTTCTATCGGGTATTTTATTATCGCGATTATAATAGATCTAATTCTTCCAGTTCCTTAGAAAAGTTATTCGCATTTATTCGCTGAAATCTGGCGATGAATTATTCGTTCGTATTAGGCAAATGACGTGAATCATTTAGATGGCTCTGAGTGTGCGAAAGAGGATAGCTATGAATTCTGCATATTGCCGTTTTTGCACTTTCTATTTTGAAATTTATTCCGTTGGTGCAATCACATTCTTATAAATATAAGATTAGAACGATAGAAGAAATCGACTACCAGGTTTCTTCAAATATCATGCTAATAGAATACATATTTTGTTTATGATAGACGGAAGACTTTTCAAAATAATTTGAACATTTCGCAACAAATATTGGTACTATTAATACTATTAGTATTAGTAAATATTAGTATAATTATATAGTTTTAACCTCTTTAGAAAGATAATGAATAATTATACAATGTGAATATTATATCTTGAGAAAGAGAGAGAGAGAGAGAGAGAGAGAGAGAGAGAGAGAGAGAGAGAGAGAACATCTACACTTATCTGTTTATAATGGTTTAAATATTTTTATTTAGATAAAACTATGAGACAAAACTATGCTAATAAAAAAATAATTGTAAAGATAATATTCTTAATAATATCACTTACATAAATATATCGGTTTTTCTAAGTTTTATTTTTTAATCATTAATGCGATTATGTCGTACCAGTTAAAAGATAAGTTATATTAACACATTTTAATTTAATTGATTACGTGAAGAAACATAATAGGTAAAAATAAGAATTGTTATATATTGTTTGCTTTTTTTATCGAAGTTGAAACGTTATTCATGTACAGTTTATAATACGGAACGTATAAGGAATGATCTTGATTTAGAAAATACGTTTAAGGATATATTTGTATATCCTTAAACGTATTACGCGCTAAAAACATCCTATATCTTTTTGTATATTATGATCTATAAACATATAAATTAAATAAAAATTAAAACTATTAAAGATATTAAAGTCAGTCGACAAAATATGAAAAAACTTTCTCTCTCTCTATCTTCTATTCAGTCTATCTCTACGTCTATATTTATCGGTTTTTCTCTTTCTCTGTTAGTATTTATTTATATTCAGAAGCCTGTGAAAGAAGGAAAAAAATGAAATAAAAGTGTTTATTATAAAGAAGTTGTTTAATTTATCAGTTTTGAAGAAATAATTATTGAATTAATAACTTTTATGTTACGTTATTATATTAGCGTTAATTTAAAATGAATTATTAATTGCAAGTGTTCAAACTATAAACATTGATTTTAGTATAGGGGGGTATTAAGACCAATTATTCTGTTACTAAGATTTGTTGATCCTTCCACATCCAATCCCACTTCATTGGTTCTCGTGATAAACAACTTATAAGTTTCATGAGCGGTTAGATTTTTGATGATTTCCTTCATTTCTTTGGACGTAATTTTTGTGATGAAATCAATAAAGACTTTGGAAATCTTTAACTTTTTTCTGTAAAGAGCGTCAATTTTGTCCAAAGGTAATACATCATAAAGATCCTTGAGCAGCCCTTCCATTCCATCACTGATCTTCTGTATCTTACTTAGAGACATGAGAAAATTCTTTATTTTGGGTGGCACATATTTTTCCATGCCGATAGCATGATGCAATTCTTGAATAGATTCAATAACAGGGAGCCCAGTCTTTTCTAAATATACCATGAATGCTTGATATTCCTTAAGAGCTTCGAGAGCGCGCAGCAGATCATGGAACTCAGTTTTGAATATGAACAGTACAGCTTTTTGTACTTTTTCGTCTTCATTTACATACTGGACTATTATGCTGAGAAACTTTTCTATCGGAATAAGATGGATGAAATCTTTTAGTTCTGATATTATCGTTTTAGAGGGAAGACTTGGTACCTTGATGCCGAGAACGAGATACATGATATCTTCCACAATTTTTAAACTCACTGATTTGACCTCAAGATAACTTGGGATCAACTGAAAGGTCTCAATTTTATAAATTTTATTAATAATCAGTTGGAAATTGTTGGATTTAAGTTGGTTAATGAAGCTGACAAAGGCTGTAGAGGTTTTTAATTTATCCGCAAATATGCTAATAAAGACATCATAATCAATATGTTTCTTGATGTTATTGATCAATCCGCGGAGTCCATCGGTCTTCCTCATTATAGAATATGTTTGAGAGCTAGATGGTACGAGTTCCTCAATATCATGTGCTTTGTTAATCATGTCCATTATGTGAAAGATATTGATGCCTTCATTATGCAGATAGTTAAATAACTTGAGCACTTCGGGAATGCTTACGATGTTTATCAGCATATCTTTGATTACAGGTGTATTTTGTTGAATGTCATTAAATATCTCTTGTATTTCATTATCATGCATCACATAGTACACAACATCATCGATAACTTTTTCCAGAGGAAATAAATCTAGAATGTCTTGTAAATCCTCATGAAGAGGACCTTCGCCAAAGTTCGGGAACTGATGAGCTTGTCCCAGACCGATAATGGCCAAGATAGCAAACAGCCTTAATGTGAATTTCATCTGTAAATTAATATTGAGCGTATTGCACAACTATCTTTTAATATGTATAACTATGATGCAATAAAAAGCATTACTTTTGAAAAATATATCAATGTTTTTTCCATTAATGATTAATTTTCATACACAAAGTACTTGCGATTACATATAAAAAATAAATGATATACATAATAATTATTACTTTGTTAAGATTACGTGATAATACTCATAATTTTTATCTTACATATGAATAAATCAAAGTTTAAAAATTTTTTATTATAATAAATCTTTTTGCAAATTAAGATAAAAATTTAAAAATAATAATATATAACAAAAAATTATATGTTTTAAATATATTTTTCTTTTTTTTAGCTTTATTTAATTTTAATTAGATTTTTCTTGAACAAAATAGATTAAATTGAAAATTACAATACGAAAAAATACAATATAAGGAATATAATTAAAAATACAAAGATGTATACTCTTTATTTCTCCATCTTATTTAACTTTAACTAGATTTTTCTTGAATAAATTATTAAATTAAATATTAAATTAAAAATAAAACAAAGTAAATACAACACAAAAAATAAAATTAAAAATACAAAGGTATATATTTTATTAATTATAAGAATTTGTTAAAAGAAGAAATCTATATGATTAAATTTTTATTAAAAATGAAATCTGTACTAAACTATAGATTGATTGGTTGAATAAAGCTAAAAATAAAAAGGATCATTATTTAATTGCATAGATATCTATAACTTCTTAAAATTCTCAATGTACATGTAAGACGTATGAAGAAACGTTACAGTTGACTTACCGTGACAGTTGTAAATGCAGATTGCGAATGTGAATAATTTATCGTACATTTATATACTCGAACTGTACGAAAGATTAGGAAATTAGATAAGAAACTGCGATTAGATTGAGATATTGATTCGTACGAAAATTTAGGAATTATTTGATAAGCTTTTAGACGAATTTGATTAGCCTTCCAGATATATCATATACGTATATACATACATACATAAAATAAGAAATAATAAAAATTGAATATAACACAACTCTGCTTCTAAATATGATAAATATTTGTAAAATTTATATTTGCATTTATTTGGATTAACAGGATATTTCAATATGCATTTTTATATAAATAATTGACTTTAAAGAATATTTCAGTCTTAATATTTTTTAAAATTTTATTACTTATATATTTTAATATTTTTATTTATTTACCTTACAATTTTTATTTTCTGTTATTATATGTCTATCTTTTACTAATATAGTTGTATTTAATAATTTATGTTATCTCTTTAATTTGTGCTATATCTTATTATGAGTGATGATTGATGAATTGTTTTATTTGTCTAGTCTTTATTTTAAAATCATAGATTACATTTTCTTCACAGAGAAAAAATAATATATTCCTACTTTTTACATTTTATATTATGATGTATTTAAGTCATGTTTCTTTTTTTCGGACGTTGATGTTAAACATGCTGTGATTCATATCAAATTTGTCAGAATATGTACTCAAAACAATTTATCATTGATAACAACTTTCTTATTTCTCATTATTAAACAAGGATTACCCAAAAAAGAGATAACGTTTAAAAACATTTCATTCGAAGGAATATATTTATCTGCACTTTATAACAACATAGCGATCATTAAAAATAAAAAGTAAAACATCTGTTATTGATAATATTTGTTTGACATATAATAAAAAGAATTAAAAATACGATATGCCTTCATAACATTACTATGCTTTGTGTTATTAATAAATGGTATAGAATTTCATGTTGTAAAAAGTATGGAATACATAAACATCAGATTTGTCGAGAACATTATATAATTATTAAAATAATAAAATGAAAAATTTATAATAACGAGTATTGATCTCATTTTGCTAAATAACAACAATATTTTTCCTACAGAATTTATAATTTATAGTGAAATTAAATTAAAAATAAGTAATATCAAAATAATCGATAACTTTTCTATAAAAAATAAAATATATAAATTTATTACGGTAAATGTGAAATTACGCTATTAGAATTGTTTTAATACAACAAAAATTTTCTACAAATTCTATAAATATAACTTCTAATAAAATGTCTTGTTATTAAGTAAAAAATTGTGTACAACAAAGTAAATAATATGATATTTAATTAGACTTGTTATGCATTAATTTCCGAGCAATCTGCACTTTTCCAACATTGAAATTATCTTATCTAATCCTTTATTAACTGACTTTTCTAACAAGATTTAAGATAACTTTGATATATAAATCTGTGCTAACTAGCTAGGTACTTTAGGTATTCGAATGTCTTTGTGCTTATCAACAGCTGTCATGGTAAGTAAAAACATAATCTCTTATAAAAAGATCATATATGCATGAATAGATAAATAAAATTACATTTTTTAACAAAAACAAATTGCATAATAATTATGAAAAACATCTTAATTAAATAATAATTATTATTTCTTTTTATTATTTACTTTGTCAAATATTACGTACATCATAAATAAAACAATTATAATTTAAAAAATAATGTTTTTCAAAATAATTCTTTTTTTACGTCAAAATTTATACACACAAAATGTTAAATTTTGGTACAAAAAATTAATTGTAACGTACTTATATAATACTAACTCCTTACACATGAATATATTATAGATGAAGTATATATCAGCGCTATTTGCCGCCTTGACCATTATCGGTCTGGGACAAGCTCATCAGTTCCCGGACTTTGGCGAAGGTGCTCTTCATGAGGATATCCAGGACATTTTGGACTTAGTTCCTTATCAAGAAATTCGAAGCATTGTTTTGGATTATATATCAGGAGATTCGGAAGTACAAGAAGTTTTTAATTTTTTTCTAAATTCGACCTTATTAAAAAACCTGATGTTAGATTTGGAAGCTATTCCTGAAGTGATTAACATTCTAAATTATATGCAAAAGGAAGGCGTCGATATTTATTCATTAGTAAACAAAGCTAACAAAGCTCTCGGTATCGACGAGATCGCACCACCTCCTTCTCGTTTGTATTCCCTGGTCATACAGAGGACTGGTGGGATTGTAGGACTTGTCAAAGATATTACGGATGTGATTCCTACTGCCAAGATCATTCGTATTTACGTGCAAAAGATGAAAACTTCTTCAGCTTTCGTCGGTTTTGTCAACCAACTCAAGTCAGATAATGCCCAGCAAGTCGTAAACAAAGCTTATCAAATTAAATCCTTGCAGACCATTTTGAATGGACTCAAAATCAGGGGAGTGAATACGCAGATTTCAGCTGACATCATGTTTATAGTCCTCGGCCTTAACGTACCGAACGATGTTACTGTTTACCAAGAGCGTACGTTGGAAGACGATTTGATGGATTTTGTGAATAGTCTTCCGATAGATCAGTTTATTAAGTTAGCCTTAAAGTATATAGTCGAAGATGAAAAAGTACAGCACTCTCTGCAATACTTGCAGACACCAGAATTCCATTCCAGTCTGTGCGATCTTGAAGCTCTTAAAGAATATCAAGCATTAGTAGTATATCTGGAGAAAGCAGGATTGAACGTTACTGATTACATCAAAACATTCCATAAGGCTATTGGTATGGAGGATTATGTGCCGCCTAAAATAGAAAGCATTTTCAAATCTAAAATTGGAATACAAAAGATCGGTGATGGGATAAAAGGATTGTTGGAAGATCTTTATAATTTAATACCTTTTGACAAGATTGAAGCTCTTTACAATGAGAAATTGCAGAATTCCAAGGTCTTTGCCGATTTCATCGGGAAACTAAAATCTCCAGAAATGCAGAAATTAATCAATGATCTGTGTGTAAATCAAACTTTTAAAAATTTTGTGACGAAGGCCAAAGAAAATGGATGGGAACTTACGGGACTGAAAAAATTTTCTGCTAGAATATTTGGTTTTAAGTTCCCACATATTAAAATATATAATGTCATATTTTAAGCGCATATTTTAAATATATGTTTTTTTATGTCGTTATTATATGATGTTGATGCTGATATGATGAGAACAATAAAACAAAGTAATTCTTGAATTAAACAATTATTTCTTTAATAATTATAAATAATTATCTTTCTTTACAATATAATAAATAAATTATTTTAATTCTTTTATGTACTATATATATATATATATATAAAGATCGAAATAAAATGCTAAAGTCTCAAATGCCGATATAAGATTCTTATATCACTTCTTCCATCGCTTTGACTTTAAAGCGATACCTAATAAACATTAGTCTTTAGTCCAATAGAATTTCCTTAATATTCCTTTCATAATGTAATAGATAATTTTCTTCTTCAACTACTTATTTCTGTTTTGCATGTACTTTATTAAAATTACTTTTATGCCACAACAAGGTAATTTGTTGATAACAGTACATGCATCAGGTATTCACATTGTTTCTATGCAAGCCGTCTATATGTGGAGTTAGTACCTACAGCTCATGTAATGTTAAAAAATTTATATACTTTAATTAAATTTAATAGTAATATTCAGCTTAGCAATATAAATATGTAGAAAATTTATTTGTAAAAGAAGAAAGAGATATGTCTTTAAAGAATATGCTTTAGTTGCAAAAAATACAAATTTAAATACTTTATTGTCTTGCACTTTAATTTATCAAGAGTCAATTCAAAGTCCGTAATGTCGAATCATATTCACGTTACCATTCTGAAATTCTTTCTAATCAATAATTTCTAATATTCTCATTTTTCACAACAATGTCACTGTTTTGAAAGATGAAATGATTCCAAATTCTCTCAGTAAAAAAAGCTCGAGCATCATCGTTACATTTTTTGTTAGTATGCTTAAACTCTCCGATTATAAGAAATCTATATGCAATGAATGGCATTTGTGCCTATATTTAATAAATATAAAAAAACGATAATGTTACGCAGGTGGTACTAATTTAAAACAAGAAATTAAAGGATGCCTGAGTTGGTATCTAATTTTTTTATACTGGAGATGAAAAGAATATCTTTAATTGTGAGATAGGTACTTTTAGACACAAAGAAAACAAAACTGCAAAAACGGGAGAAGGGAGAGTGTAAGGGCCGGTGCTTCCCTAATTAAAATTGTTACAATTTAATAAGCCTCGGAACTCACCATTGGCGCGTCGTAATGGGAAATCGTGAGAAGAATAAGTGAGATAGGATGAGAGAGAGAGAGAGACCTCTAGAAAGAGAATGAGGAGAAATCGGACGCTTAAACGAGCGTCTTTGAGGGTTGCAGACAAAGAGGCTGCAAAAGAGTAAGAGAAAGGGAAAAGAAAGAGACAAAGGGGAAGAAGTGTAAAGGCGCGGAGGAGCGCGATCTCTTAACTTTTCCACTCAATATGGAGCGCAAACTATACTTTCTTTCTTGTAATATAGCTCTCTTTAGGATATAGATTTGCAAAAGGTTTAATGCGATTTTATGATTTTGCTTCCTCTCTCTTTTTTCTTTTAACTTTTTTTTAATCTTATACATATCGAGCGTAAAATTGCGCCAATCATATGAGCATAAAGAAAACAAATGATGATATTTATTTATCATAAATTTCATTTATTGCCACATGAAGAAATAGATAATAGTTTAATATAATAATTTGAATAACAGAAGTGTCTTTATTTTCTCGGTTTTGTTGTTAAGACATATGATAAATATTAATATCAGAAAAATTTATATATTTTAAACGAATAATTTACAAAAATATCATAATTTTTCATTTTAGCCTTGTTTAAAATTTTTACACCAGAAATGTGTAAATTTTTGTTATTATTCTCTTAATTATAAAAACTTAATAATATAAATACAAAAAAATCAGGCCATAGGAGTCAACACTTATTATATAACACTAATTAATAATTTATTATAAAAATTGTGAACATGTTGGAGATATGGGCTGAAGAATTTTCTCAACCCAGCTGTGCAACTGTGTTGGACGATTGCTCAGGGCCTCATACTCTAACTTGTTGAACATTGTCCGATGCACTTCAGATGTTGGCGATGTGATACTATTGCAATGCGTGAAATCATTTTAATTTAAATAATTTTTTAACTATGATTAGTTGAAGATGACTCAAACCGAGAGTCGAAACGTTCTAGATTAAAATTGTCTGTGAATAATTCCGCTTTACTAATAACTTGCGCAATGTTGACTCCTATGGCCTGATTTTTTCTTATTTATTTTAATTAAAGGAGTCTGATTTAAAAAATTTTCTACTAAAAGTTTTCTGTAGTAGATTATTTTGTTGTTGTTAATAATATAAACGTGTAGTTTTTTCAAAAAGAGCTCAGAAAAATAATTTTGTTTTCACGCTTCGAAAAAAGGAAAGCTCCTTTTAAATTTCTATGGTAAATTGTAAATAATATTATATTATAATAATTTTTACAAAAATTAGTTTTTGTGTCATAAAAACAGTTGTTAAATGAATTTTTTTTTAAGAAAAAATACGTCTTGAAACTTTCTGTATCGCAACACTATGTTTAATTGGCAATAGCGTATTGGCTTCATAATTGTACTTTGGAGGATCTTCGTTTCCTTCGAAGTTCCACCTGCACAACGACGAGTCATATCAAATTATTTTCTCCTGCTGGCCAGAAAACTTTTGTCCGATATTATGGCGGCATGTGGCGGTAACGGCCTGCTGTGCCGGTTCTATCGTTACCAACGTAACGGCCTCGAGGATTTTCACAGTAAAACAAGAAGAACCAACTAAGAAAATGTGTTCGGAATTGCATTAAGGCGGCTTTTGCCGCCGGGCAGAATCCCGCGAGTAATCCCGGTACTCCGATCATAGCTTTACCAACCAGTACGCAATAACGGATGCAAAACGCGTATATATAAAGACGCATTTTGGAATCTTGACAGAATTGCAAGATGCTGCAAAAAGCAGCTATATTATGGTAGTTTATACCGGTCATTAATTTGTGAATACTCAAAATCGCAAAATATCTGTAATATTTCCAATAAAAAGTAATTTTGCTTAAAGCTTCGCATTATATATTACGCAATCTTTTCTTCTTTCAAATCAATAATTTAATTTAATTTAATTATATTTGTAATTTAATTTGAAAAATTTTGTATACCATATAATTATTTAGTTGTTTTTCAAACTTATTTATCTTCTATGATAAAGAATTTTTACTTTTCTAAATGTTTATGAGTTTAATGATTTAATAACTAATATTATAATTCTACTGTACCAGCAACATAGAAATAATGTTTTATTATTATATTTATTAGCAACATAATTTTCTATTATATAATTAAAACAATTTTTATCGCCAACGATATGAATCATTGTTTTTTAGGAACAAACAAATCATGTGCCGCGTACAATATCTCATAAGTATAAACGTATATATAGTAGCAGATAATATTTTGATAACAGACTTTAAAAATAATAAACACTATATATAATTTTATTTATATCATTTCTCTATCAATTCGACTAAAATCATAATCTATTTTTATGATTATAAAGTTCTAATCAGTTCTAATAGTTGACGCATAGAGTAATTCTTCAGTCTTGTCAGAAATCTTTAATTTAAAACGATGATTTTGTCAACCTTTGTATTTACTATTTTTATTTCTATTCTATTAACATGTTTTGTTTATTTAAAACTACGTTAATTTAATATTCGATAATTATAAGTTTCCATCATATAAGTAAAGTTAATAAAATTAGTAACTAGGTTATCCGATCGAATACCAAAGTTCAAAGCTTATTAATCGTTCTGCAAATATCAACAATAGATTAACACTCGTATCTCTGTAAATCATTAATTGATATGTTAAATCTCTTAAAAAAAAAAACAGAGGAAAATTTCAGTATTAAGATATCATTTTTATCAGTATACATCAATGTGGAATTAGATAAAGCAAATCTCAATGAACATTGTCCGCTTATTCATCAAACGCGTATCTCTTGAATTTCCATCGCAAAAGGCTTCTTTGATATTGAAACGCAAACAATTCGTTCAAAAACGGATGGGAACGAGTGCCAATAAAGGCGTGGCATGCAGGGCGAACGAAAAAATTTGTGTTTTACGACACGTTATCCGACGGCAACGCCGAGAATTGGTGGCCGACTAAACTCGGCCAATCGGAAGTCCCTTGTGTTTGATAGTAGAAAAAAGCCTGGCAACGGCGCGGGTAGCAAAGCGTTCTTTTACTCCCTTTAGTGTTACGTTCATGTTACGTTGCTTGCCTTTCAGGAAGGCTCGTTGCTAAAGAAAGACTCTGGGACGATTCTATGGTGCCGAAGAAGCGGAGAGGTTGCCCGCTAGAAAGTGGCAGAAAAGGTGGCCGTAACAAATCCTCCGCAAGTAATCGAGGTCGTGCCTCGGCAAGGTTTTACTCCCGAACACTTAACTCTATTGCGATTGGATTCTCTGGTTGCCTGCATGGTGGAGCGCACACTCCACCGCGTCCCGCCTGTTTCGTTTTCTCGCTATACCCCGCCGCTTTCGCCCCATCGCCGCGCTTGCCGCCCTCTTTGTCTCTTTCTGTACCGCTCCTCGACCACCTATATCGCGGAACACCTCGGTGGTTTCTTACACGTGGAAACCTTATTACTGGCGACACGATAAAATACCCCCGAGACGAAGGAGACCGTTGCTCGAGTGCCGGCACCACTATGAACTCTGACAGGGCGCAATGGGTAGAGACGATACAACGAGGATTGTACTCCGAGCAGTAATGGGAACTTTTAAAGATTGCACGTGAGGAAGATATATTCGGGAATGCGGGAGGGAAAAGTAGTTCGTGAGAGCAGTATTGTATAGGACAGTGAGGCATTGCCGCCAGCCATCAGTACAGGATACTTCTCGAATACATGGCAATTTTAATTTTCAAATAGTTGTAAATTAAAAAGGGATATTTTAAAAGTTAGAAAATATAAATAATTTTATCTGTAACTTTATGATTTAGCATTTGACCTAATTAAGTCATAATATTTTTAAAGATGACGATTACATTAATTTTATTAATAATAAATTAATATTGATTTTATTAATAATTAATTAAATAAATAATTATGCGATTTATTCCTCTTGCAAAACGCTAAATGGAATACGTGAGACGTAAGACAGAAAATTATTATAATTTTGAAAACTTTGTTATTTCGTGAGAGTTATTTCGGTAACGAGTGATTATATTCTTAGCAATCAGTATGAGTGACTTTCTCATCGCAGAGACGCGAGATTGAGAAGAGAAAAGGAGAGAAGCGATAAAGAACGGTAGGGGTTAGTAACCCCAGTGGACGTGCACGAGTTCGTTTGTATTTCAATGTCGGGACATCCGGCCGGGACGACGAGTGATGTGGTCTGCTACCCTCGTACATCCGGCCGTCGCCAAACACTGCCGTGTGCGTTCGTCCTACCGTATGTTTGCGTGGGTTCAACTTTCCTCGGCGCCACGGGCCTGACTGTCACGAAGTGACCATCTAACGCACGACCCTTCAACCTGTAACGCGCAAACCGCGTCATTGCGGGTTACATAGTAATACACCTGCATGTGCACTACGAAAAATGCTGTGCGAGCTAGGAGAAAGCTTGGAAACGCAAAGCCGCTAGGTAAAGTTTGTTGACAACGTCTTTACCGTGTGGCTTTATGATTTAGCCCTTTTGCAAATAGATTTAAAGCTTCAGAATATGGCGTACACAACAAGAATAGTTTACCGGGAAAACTGTATTATTGCACGTCTGTTATGTACTCAAATGAAATAGTTCTGTAAGAACTTTGGAATAAATAATATATAAATTTTTTTATACAAAAAATAAATAAAAATCTGTTTTGACTTTTGGACAGAAATAAATTTAGAGCTGTTTAAGTTAATAATAATTGACTATTAAACTATTAAGAGATCAAAAATATTTTGTAGTTTGATACTCATACAGCACAGATTATTCCTGCAGCAATATAACATACAATATTTCAGAAATATTACGGTAACGTTGCAAACGTTGCAGTAATATTGCTGCAAAACTTTGTGCTTAGTAGAGTAAAAAAGTATCAAAGTGGAAATGAATCAGAAATGTACCAGTTTTAATATCATTTTATTTAATTATAGAAAGAAAGTTATACATAGATAAATCCAGTCGTGATGCTTTTTAAATCACAGATTCAACGATTATTTCTCACTGTTCTTTCCATTATTAAAGTATTTTTTTAATTTTATTAAAGTATATATTTACATGATACGTGAAGTATATGAAGTATATATGTAATATATATATTTAATTTAATTATATATATATAGATATACTTTATAATTTTTTACTAATACTGTAACACAAAGTGCGTATAGCGGTGCTAAATCTCAAGTACCTATTATGCAGGAAATTCAGTTTAATAATAATTTGGAGCTACAATTAATAATACGCATTATTATTGAAAATTGCAATAGTGTACGTGATTATGCAGATAAATTTTCAATCATTTGTTTGCATTAATTGAATACCCGACACATTAGGATATTTAATATCTCTCTATCATTAAATATACTATTTAAAATTATAAATTTTATACTTTTAAATAATTGCATTTATTTATACATTTTGTTAGCACTCTTGTATAAGTTGCAACAATTATATTGATTTGTTGCATTATTTTAAAACTTACTGCAGCGCGTTACAGCAGCAATCCGATTAAACAACAATATAAATTAAACCTACAACATAAAAGTTTGAGACGTAGATTTTACACATAAAATTAGCCATAAAATAGGCTTTAGACTACCTTGCACATCTTCTATCATTAAGATAACCATAGTAAAGAAAGTAAATTTTATATATTGTTGATATAATATCTCTATTAAATATATCTATGTATAATTCTGTAAGTAAAAAATATTTTTCTTCTCTCGATCTCTTTCTCACAATAAAAAAAAAGAATGTTCCATTCAATGAAACATACACGCACATGATAACCTTAGAAAATTGTATTCAGCAAATGATTAATTCTTGATGCAGCGTTGTTAACAATCCATTTATAGCCTGACCACTATCTATAAGATGCAAGTAGAAGACTAGAAAAGGTGATAATATCATAATATCCGGTGTTAAGACTAGATTATCGATGTGCCTTACGTCGTCTATGTGTAACTACGTGGAGCCTCGATAACGAGCAAACTTTCGGCTCCGGCTACTCGAGCAAAGTAATTATGCTCGTATTCCTCGTCGAGTTACATTAATTAACGTCGACTGCAGGGGGAGACTGTGACTCGCAAAGTAGAAGCATCCTTGAGAAGAACTTCGTGAAGTAATCGTGTAGCACATATATTTATATTAATAAGATTAAATACATGTATGAGATCACGTTGATAACGGATCTTTTGCAGCAATAATCTGTCGCCAATTATGGTAATAATGACTAAACTACGAAATAAATTTTATTGTCTTCATTAAGTTAATTCTATTATATTAATTCTATTATTTTTCTACTCTTAGGTGATATATATGCTAGATATAGAAAGTAAAAGACTCAAAAAACTAAGTTGCAAATTTATACATTATTTTAACACATATACATAAAAGAAGAAGAAGAAAGAAAGAAACGAAAGAGAAAGATAATTTTATAATATATAAGTCATAATTTAAATCGGATAAAAATTGAAACTTTTTAATCTACTTATAAGTATAACATTATTTTAGGTATAAACATCTTATTTATATCTTAAAGATATTTTATATATAAAAATATTTTTTATTATACTTATCAATTCTGTTTTTTAATGGACATATGTATTTATATAATATACATAATCTTTCTTTTTCTCTTTTCTCGATTTTTATTTAATTCTCATTTATTACATTTTATCTGAATGATAACTGATCCTCTTTTACCATGTGCTTTCTATTATCATATTATTTATTAAAATCTGATCGATATGTATAAATTACTGATATTACAATTTTAACTACGTAATAAACAAGAATATTTTGTTTTGTATTCTTGTTGATATACATAATATATTTTGAATCATATGATGATAAATATGCCCAAGTAACACACAGCACCTATTAAGCGTTAAAAAACCGCTAAAAAGTATATATGTGCTTCTTTTTTAGCGCTTTTCAGGCGTTGCTGTGCTATTTAGATGGTAAATATATGTATATAACACAATATATCTTTCATGAATTTTAAATATATATCCACAAGTAAACAAATACAAATAATATCTACATTTTAAGATGAAAGTTGATATTGCAAATGCTTTAAGTATTTTTGTAATTTAGTATAATTCAGTTTGTTGTATACACATCTATATACCACATCCTTACCGCAAGACGATCAATGTCGCAACGTCCCTTAGGTCATTTATGAAATCACATTTCACCTGGATACACCCTGCTCTACGGGAGCAATTTTGTCAAGAGCAAATAAGCCGGCTTCCTCGCATGCATTAAATTTTGAATAGTTGCGTAAGAAGCCAACACAGTTACAAACATCTTTTGCGTATAAAGTTCCTCCTACGATTTCCGCAAAAAAGTTGAATTCAATCTATCTACAACTGTCGATTAGGTATTAATGTCGATTGTCGCATAATTTTTTAAAATACAAGAAGCTTTTTATATTTACATATTTTTGGCTTAAAAAAATAACTTTTTTATTCTTAAGTCTATTCTACAATTGTGTAAGCGTGGGTGTAAGTGGTATCTGTAAGAATTGATCAACGCAGTCGAATATTCTCCTCATATTCAGCTATAATTGACAAATTCTTACAACTGCAACCACTTACAACCACGTTTATGCAATTGTAGAATAAGATTTATAACTATTGAATATATATAATACGATTAGCCATGCGTTTGGTAGCTTAAGTCTTACCGGTGACTCAATGAACTTGGTCAACTTGTATACGATTAAAGATGCCTTTTCACGCTAATGCTCGACGCTTATTTTTAGCGTCAATATAGGTCACGTGATCAAAATTGACGTTATTGATATTCGTTAATTTTTATCACGTTATCTATTTTGACGCTAAAAATGAGGCACCATGAAAAGGCAACTTAAGTAAAACTTCCGATTTTCTTAAGAAAATGGCTAAATTCGAATTTTCGAAAATGCTCAGAAGGAAGTAGAGGCACTTGACGAAAAAATTCAAACTTTAAAAAATGGTTTTCAGTATTTTGTGTTGTCTAAATATTATTTACTTATAAATATTTTTTATATATCTTTTGTTTTTTTTTATTGCAAACAAAAGTTATGTTTATATATATAATTTTTGAATTATTTGTTTAGGAATGTCTCTAATATACAATGTCTCTAATCTTACCTGGAATTTTGAATAAAATTCATGGAAAAACCTGGAATTCTCAGGGAATGCTTTTATAAGATTTGAGTACCCACCCTGTTCTATCAAAATAAAATCTGTTTTAAATAAAATAGTGATAAAATTAAATAAAGTTCCCATAAATTATTTGCGCTTATGAAGCTTAAATCATAAGGAATTCTTCATTTTTAACAGAATTTTTAACGGTATGGCTATTACAACACAACTAAACTGTGTTCTTAATGTTAAATACTGAAAAATTACTCAAATACGTTGTGAATCTCATTACTGTTACATGTATTCGCGAACTTCTAGGCAACTTAATCCCGTTAGCTCTGGTTCTGAAATTACCGGGGCGAGACCGTAATTCTTGTTCGGTCCAGTGGCGTATACCTTTAACGTCGACCCCACGAGGGTCAGACCGGCATTGTTTCCGTTGGCGCAGTTTATCTGCATGGAACCACATGTTATTGTTGTGTACTTTGCCCCACGGGCGCGTACCGCTCGCCCGTATCTTGTGATATAATAACCGGCAACAGCAATGCTTTAATCCGGGGACTGGCGTGGGGTACAAAAGGTGTGAGCTACGGAAGTAAGCTGATTAGGAAGCCGCCCTCGTCTTCTCGCCTCTTGAACCAACCCTTCCTCTCTTTCTTCCTTCTTGTCCCGATCCTATCTTGCTCTTCCTCTATTGCTCCTTCGCTTCTTCTCTCCTCCTACAACAACTGAACCACGCATACAAACAGACACCAGCCCCGTCTCACCCCAATTCTCTACCTTACAGTTTCTCAGCGTTTGCGCGAGAAGCTAGGGTGGTTGGCGACAACGATATATCATAGTATTATACCTGTCGGTTACGTTCGGGGTGGGGCGGGAATAAAGTAATTTATAAAGACGGTCGGAACCACTTTCATACCATCCAGCGTCGTCGTCGACGCCCGATGCTTTTCTGCGGATTCATCGCCAGGTGCTGAGTACGCTGCCTGCATCTCTAACGAGGTATACGCGACGTGGAAAGATTACGTTAGTCTTTCAATGGAGTTGTGGCGAGATCCTTCTAATACGCATCAATTAAGCGCGAGTAATAGAACCTTCGGTGTTCCGACAGTTGTGGCACAGACGTGGTACAAGGCATTTCTTCCGCGAGAGCTTTGGAAGACAAAGCTGCATCAATCTATAAAATGTTCTCGTACTTTCGCCGTAGGTTTTTTGATCGATTTAAATCGATGTTTTTTCTTAGTAAAAATTTTATTACATATAATTTTTTGAAATATTTTCATGTTATTAAATGTATTAGTAGCAAAGCCGTTCTAAAATTCTGAAAGTCCTTTGATTAAGAAGTATAATAAGAAATAAATTAAGAAACAAAATTTAGTATTGTATAACAAAGTATATTGTTTTGCTCTATTTTTATAAAGTTCTACATGGTACACGTGTCCACCAGATTCTATTTGTAAAATTTCTTTGTATTAAAATGTAGAAGTACATTATTAATGTTCTTATTTTCCGTAAAATGCATAATTTCAAAAATGCCACGTAGAAGTATGTAACGAGTAGAAGCGAATATTCTGCTGTTTTGCGCGTATAAAGAAAAAAAAGTCATTTCTCGTAAATAAACTATATGGAGGTAAATGTACACGCATTTTAAAATCCTACATACTGGCTGGACGTCCAACACTGGCTTGAAACAATATACGACATGGAAACATGCACGAATGCAAATATTTGCTTTCCATTTCATACGTTTTATCCCCCGAATGTGTTGTTGTTATTTTAATTTCTTTAAAGACAAATTCTTTTCACTCGTTACATGTAGCGATTGAATTTAATTTTAATAGTTCACGATTACACGATGTACTTTTGCAAGTTTCAACAAGAAGTACGCGTCGCTTGCAGTATTATTTAAATATTAAATCATTCTCTCAATTTGTTTCACGCTTATAATCGCTTCGATAAAAGAGAAACGGTAAGATGTCGAAAACTGTTTTCAAGATTAATTAAAGTTAACAAGCCTTCTGTTTCGCTAATCAAAGGAGAGTTTTCCCGAGGAGCAATGTTGGCCTTTACGCGCTCTTTTAGAACTTAATACTTGAATACGAAATTTATCAAACTTGAAACTTCGAAGTCTGAATTCGCATGCAAACGCGCCACGAATGCATCCGACGCTTCTTATTACAGCGACTAGGAAGACAATCCACTTAATCGCTGTATACAAACTGAATAATCCACTTGATCTACTGAATGCAAACTGCAAATACTTGCCAAAATAAACTTATAGTATGTCGCGAACACGAACGGAAACCAGTACGTGTCTGCCCACTATAATGTAACAAATCTCCTAGTCCTTATATTTGCTACCTTCCAGTTTAATTTTATTTATTTCTACCCCGAGCATGATTTTTGACTGGTCAAGTATTTACGATTCCCTATGGAGGACAGCTATCTTGCGTCATACTTTTTACTTTTCGAAAAAGAGTTCGTGCTTTAATGTGTAAGTCTAGTCTTAAAAACTTTCATTTTTTCATATAAAAAAGTAAGCGCTTAAGAAAGTGATTAGAATCCTGATTCAAACTTTATACGGATACATATATATTATTAAATACATATAAATGTTATGTAAGTAATGACGAGGAAGGAGATAAAAAAAATTACTCTGAAATTACACACGTATTTCCGCAGATAATTTTTATTTATATAATTGCTCGAGAGTGTTATCTATTTTACTATATCTACTTTATGGAATTTCTTGATAAAAAAAATATTCATACAAAACTTATTAATAAAATTATAAAGTTGCCAATTATGGAATCTGGAAATGTTTTATGCATCCGTTAGTATTAAGAACAGCCCTGAATACCGTTTTATACGTAGAAAAGTACACACGCGTCCAGAAAGACAATAAGATTTTAATCTCCAGTTTTACGTGCAAAGATCACGGGAGAGGAGTGATGGGAGGAGGATTAATCTCAGGAAAGAAATTTACGCGGCGTGCGCGAGTTGCTTTTTAAATTCGCCGTCGGCGGTCGCGGTAACTCTGCGCCTGCACGTGATAAGTATTATGACGATGATAATCTCAGCATCTTTAAGTATAATTATTTGTATGTGTCGGAAAAGTTTGTCGAGGAGCCGTTTCACGATTTCTGAATATTATTTTTTTCGACACTTTAAAATCCGAAATCAACGCGCGTCTCGCAACTGAAACACGATTTCGACGTGTGAATGTGAGTAACGTAATGATGGTACACTAAATAAGTACGATAATGTTGCGACAAACAAGTTTGTGCGAGTACGTCGCGATGCTGTCGCTTTGGCTCATTTAGAGGAACTTAGCGAAATAATTATATCGTTCCGTGTACGTCGCACATGGCTGCCTCGCGAATTTGTCGCCGCGTACAATATGATAATCCCGCGAAATGCAGTTGGAAGTTGTTGAGATTGGCGGTAGCACGCTCCGCCAAATTAAAATCATCGAGGTTGACAATCACGCGGAATCTATTCCGTGCGTTGTAAATTGTAATGGATTTACGAAAGTGTGCCTAATTCGATAACGGCCAATTGTCAATCTCAGACGCGAGAATCTATTCATTCATACGCATTAGGTTCTTTGTTCATTCTGAATTTAGTCGTCTGTCTGCATACGCACATTCGAATACATCTTGTATCTGACGCGGCTAACATTTTCTGTAAAGGATATAAATAATTATCTGAACTCATGAAACAAACTTCAGAACATATTGCTGTCCACGTAAAAATAATTATAATTTCTTTTTTGAGAAAGATTTTTTTTAAATAATAAAAGTTTTTAAAATAATAATAGTTACAAGTGGAACATTGACAAGAATATATCGCTAGTATTATTAATTGTTTCATCTTATAAGTTTTAGATGTATGTTTTAAATTCAGCTTCATACTTATAAATAGATCATTTATAAGTATGAAGTTTATAAGCTGCAGTACAAATTTGATAAGAGAGAGTAGATTCCCCGAAGTGAAAGAAAAGACATTAGATTAAAGTCAGATGTATGCAATAAAACTTTTATTAAAGAGCGTGTAATAAAATTTTCTTGCGGTTATACGGGCAAATGTTAAACTTAGCAATATTATTAATTGTCATTATCAAACGTTCAATAGAATTTTATAAAACCACTTCTCCGTCTATACTTCGTTTATATTGTGAATAAAGTGTTTCTTCTTTAAACTATTAAAACAAGGTAAATAATATATATGCTGCGAAAGCTTTTTACTTTCAATACATATTTCTATCTGTGAAACCTGAATTCCTCTTTTTTAAAACGTAAAATTTTTTTCTTTTCCTCTGACTTTTTCGTGGTATTTTCCATCCGATTTCGTTTCACGGAAATACAATAACAGCGAGGATGGCGATAAATCTGTAAATAGTTCGACGTAGTTTACCGGGCGCGGGACTCTCGTGGTGAATCCCGGTCCTCCTCCTGGATCTACTCGCGGTGTCTCATCGATCCGGTGACTACAGAGAAATTTATCGTCTCGCTCATTTTCTCTATTCTCCCTATTTCTCATTCCCTTTCGGCCCGTCCTTTTCCACCGTTCGTACGGAAATATAATAACGCTCGGTATCTTACAACGGGGTTTTATCGTCGGTAAAGCTGGTTGTAAACGGATGTATTAACCGTTTATACTGGCAACATCGAGTGTCGGAAAGAAATGTCGTGCCATAAATGTCAGATCTAAACGCACTTTCAGTTTAGAGTAGCGACATCGCTACTTATTTTTCGCGAGCGAAACTTTTACGGGCGTACGGTATCGATGGCCCCTAGAGATACCCAACGTTGAACTCTCGCGAACGTAATTTACCAAACTATGCATCGTCCACATTGCTTTATCATATGCTCATCCATGACATCTGCGACATTTGGTGTACTGAAGACTGACAGAATTATACATCACATTATCTAGTCCCTGTTGTCACAGTAGAAACGTCTGTCTCTGACATATCGCAAGATTTAGATAGTTAATATCCTCGCTGCAATTGTTTTAATTGTATACTTTACGTGTATTTAAAGTAAATAGTACTTAAAGTATATATGATGTAGAATATATTATAATTCCTATCCACGTAAAGAACATAATAATTTCTCTATTATGTACTTTCTTAAATTTGCAATAGTAGACTGATGTACAAATTATTATGCTTTTTACGTGGATGGAAATTATAATATGTTCTACATAATCTATGTTTTAAGTACTGTTAAATACAACCAAAACAATTGCAGCGAGGATATTAGCTTTCTAAATCTTGTCTAAATATGTCAGACATCACCAAAAAAGTGCTATTATACATTATGAATGAAATCATTTTTGCTTTTGTCCGAAAAGCTTTAACTTTTAGAGAATGGGGGTCTATTTTTAAATCTTATAGCTTTTCCTTAAGTAATATTTGTTTTAATTCATTATTTTAATGTATTTTCTACTTTAAAATATGACACTTTATCATCACTATAGCTTTCCCCCCTGTAAAGGTTAAATAACATGCTTAGAAAAGAAAGAATATGAAATATCAAGAGAGAATAAAAAAAGTCACGATATCTGATTGAAAATCGTTATAGATGTGCGTAATAAGCGAAATGTGCAAGTGAATTTTGATATTTAACATTAATACTAGTCAGAGCTTGACACAGACAATATAACATGACTAACAAATCGCAAACTAGTTAATCGGTTTAGTCGGCAACGTTTTCATTGCACGGATTTGCATCGAGTCAGACTCGATAACGGAGACGAACTCGTGTACGTAGACGAATCTGTAAATACCGGCGTGTTATGCAAATCGAGGTAGCTGCACGTGCACCGGACCTCCACGTACACGCGAAACGCACACATATGCATGCATTTATACGTCCATACACGTATCCGCATGATGTAGCGGCAAACGTTATAAGCCGAGACTGGAATAAGCATGTAAAGTAGATGCTGTGAACAGGTGACACGTTCGCTTCGTCCTGGTGACATGCTCGAATGTTCCGAGTGGATGGTGGAACACGCGATACGCGAAAACGTGATGTGCTCGTTGATGGACTAAAATATGATCTATATGCTCTAGCACATCGTTCTTTTTTCTGCTCTTCTCCACCTTCGCACTTTTTTTCATCTTCATTCTCGCGGTCGGTCGAAGCGTAAAACGAAGTAAACGGCTTTAGCAAGTGGATTATGTAGCAATTCGCAATGAAAAGACAACCCATTCTTTAATCAGGGCAAAAAACACCTAATATAAAAAGTTTGTGTTTTTATATTTTTAAGCTAAAATATAAAAATAAAAGTTTTTATATTAGATGTTTTTTTGCCTTAAAACCAATAAATGAGAAATGGAAAAATAAACAGATATAAATCAAGTAACTTTGAGATATATATGGAGTTATTTAACGATTGTAATATTTTCTTATTCTTCTGGAGCATCGCGGCAAGAGAAAGTAAACGGAACGTGACCGAGGTCTTTTCGAGTAATTGGTTTCCGTAACTATTCGCGAGACACGTAATTTGAAAGAAATATTCCTTCAACGATTTCAAGTTTCCTTTCATTTCCTTTTCTTAAAGAGACTTATTCTCCTTGCCCTTCTCTTTCTGTCTTCCTTTCTCCTCAATATCTCTCTCTCTTTCTCTCTCTCTCTCTCTCTCTCTCTCTCTTTCTGCTTTTAGCCTTAAGTGTTGTAGCTAAGCGGAGATTATCTTTTCCTTGATTATAATTTCCTTGTGTTTTTCCGCTGCACCGGGTGCAAGTATTTAAAGCAAATGGTCAAAGGGAATGAAATTAATATTAAATGTTGATTAATCGCTTCGTGATTTGCGTAATAAATTATTTAAAGGATCTGTTTCATCTTATTAAAATGATATTTAAAAGATCTGTACCGAACGTTGAATGTCATTCGAAGGATTACAAGAGAGATGTGAGAGCTAGAATTTTCTGTATCTTAATTTTGCACAAGCAAACTTTTGAACTTTTAAGATTATTCAATTAGAATGCAAAAGTCGAATTAAATATCTCTTAGCTCAAGTCAATCTTCCTTGTTCTTCGAAGTAACCAATGCGAAAAGAAATAAGCTGTGTTAGACAATTCTTTCCGCGAATTATAAATAAGATTTTTCTTACAACAATCTGAAACCTTGTCTTCTCATTTATCTAAAAAATAATCCAGACAGTTGTCTCATTAAGTTTCTTTGTATTTAGATACGTAAAAGGAATAAATAAATACATTTTATTTTTTCTTTTTTTTATATATATTGTGTAAAGACGACAATTCAAAGGTAATAATAATAATAAAAATAACTATAATCTTTGCTTTACAATAAAATAAAAGATGTATTTTTATATACTCAAACTTCTTGATATCTTTCAAGCAGATTCTTTCATAAATTTTACGAAGTACCTAATATACATATGTAAATTATCTGTTACTTTATAAGATGAAGTAACAAATTATTTAAAGTAAGATTAAAATAGAAATGTACGCATGTATAAGGCTAAATATTTGAAATATGTGGACATTTACTGGTGTGGAACACTTTTGATGAAAACGGATTGCAAACGGGCCGTATCTAAACCCTGTTGCCGGGATTTGCAATTTTGTGTTGTGTTCCTTCACGCGGAAATACGCCGTAATGAGACGCTGAAGAATTTATCACGAGAAACCGTGAAAAGAGCGTCAGCCACGTACTCACCGGAATTGCCACTCTCTTTTTCAATGAAACCTGTCCCGCGCGCGCCGTGTTTGCCCCTCTCCGACATACATTCGCAAGCGCTTCCTTGCAACCCGCGATGTGTAATGGACTAAGTAACCCCCTGAAGAAAGCAAGTCGGAAGAAATCTAGACTGTTTGCACGCATTATTGTTACTTCTCGACGTTGTCTCCGACGTTTCCCGTTTATTTCTTAAGATCTTAAGACAGTAGTGAGAGACATAACGGAAATTTCACCTCGTCTGCCATTTGTTTAATTGCAGTATCACAAAATAGCGCGCGTTAAATAACATGGTCCTTTTTTGAAAGAATATTGCGCGCGCGCGTTCATGTCGTACAGCCGAAGTGAAGAAAGTAATTCTATCGCAAGGTTTCGCAGGAAATATTGCGAGTTCCGACGCTCGTTACGCATTAACCTTTTTGCGATGCGATTTCCCGTTTTTCAAGGCAGCGAAGCAATAAACGGGACTCGACTGAGCATAATTAATATACCGCTCGTCGGCCAAGAATCAGGAAGCGAACTTTCGAAAGCAATGAGAGTAACTGGAAGGGGCGACTCTCTTGGTTGCATTATTAATCGGCGTGTCTCAACGAGAACGAGGTACTGGGAAACGAGTCGTGAGATGCGCCCAGGATTAAAGAGTTGCTAATATCGCGCTAATTGCTTGCTGAACAAGCAGCAAGCGCTAGTACTGTCGGCAAAGAAGCCTGTCGGCAGTAGTAGTGAGAGATAAGAAATTCATAGAGCTCGTATCAAAGACGCTATAAGATTTTACGCCGGAAGCTGAATGTATCGTATCCACCGTAAGTTTCTTGATCATCGAAGAAAGTTGTTTATTAGAAATGCAATCAAGGGAAGTTAAACAAAAAGTTTCAGAAGTTATATACATAAATAATTTAAATATTTTCCATAATGTATATTTTACAAATGAATGGACTACTTTCGATAGATGGATTTAAATATTATGGAAGAGATTTCGTGTGCGAGTGTCGTTTCCCGATAATTACTGCATGAGAAATTTCTAAACGGGAAATCTTTCAGTATCTATATATTTTATTATGATAATTAACTGATATTGAATTATTTGATATTGCCTAATTGCTTAAGTTTAATAAAATAGCTAAGCTTCCATATTTTTGTATGCTGTCAAGGTTTTATAGTTAAATTATATAGTCAAATTCTTTTATTTACTTGGTTCTTTATTAAAAATGATAAAAGAATGAACATTTGGATCGATAATTAATTACATAATGTTAAATGTCGAGAAGTATGTTAAATGAATAATTTCATTACGTAAAATTATTATTTGATATATAATACATTCTTTGATTTAATTCTAATATAATATTTCAAATTTTATATCTTATATTGAGTTTCACTGCTATCGTATAAAAGACAGTATTATTCACTATACTTTCCTTCTTTACGCGTATCTTATCTGATTGGACGATAAACGTCGACAATTTGATGGCTTCTTGACAGTTAGAGCAACGATCAAATATTACCAGGATATTCGCTGAAGAGACAGCGTGAACTCCAGTAAAGCCGGCTTACTGAAGTTTTTCACAATGGGAGGAAAATGTCGCCCGCCCGACCGTATCGATTTCCATTCGACGCTCGTTTTGCAAAAAGCGAGAATCCGCTACGGCATACTTTTATTTGTATGATGCCGAGGCTCGTAAACAGAGGACCATTATGCAACGAATTTTTCGCGAATGCGTTCTTGCCACAAGCAGAATTGAAAATTACGCAAAATGAACAAAATAGAATGGTCTAACGTTGATTTTGCAATTCGATTCTACGACTGATAGTTCACATTTGCAAATAATGGAATATATTTGTCTGACATATCGCTGAACATTAAAGTGCATACATTTTGCAATTATTGTTAGAAATTGCTTATTATTTTATGTCTATGAATTTTAAAAAACTATACCTATTTTATTTTTAGCTGATAAATTGATGAATATGTTTATAAAAATATTATATTTTAAACTTCTTTTTAAATACATTTTTAAAAATTATTAATTATACCTTAAGTTGAGTCTTTTTATTTTTATAAATCAATAAAAATAATAGAAAACAAAGAATCAATAAAATGAAATTAAAATAATATAATAAATATCTTTTTAAGTAATATATAGCTAACAGCATATCTTTCCAAGTAATAGTTAAGTTCAACTCCGCGCAATGTAATATTGCATAATTGCATTAAAATTTAGTTGCAACAGCATCAATCCGGGTTCTCCAAGTTTAGTAGGAATTCACTATACTTGGAAATCTTAGTTGATATCTCAGACGAATCTTCGGAATCGCGTCTTCTATTTCAATAGAATTCCACGATAAACGATTAGGACGCAGTACCGTCGATCGTTGCATCGAGGACTTATCTCGCTTGTTAGACGTAAATGGATATATCACGTTCTTCTAGAGGGGCGCAAGGAAAGATTCGATTGTATCCGGGGGCAAAATAAAAAGCGAGTCTTGTTTGGTCTTACCCTTCGTTCCCGGCGCGACCCGGTCTCTCTTTAACGAACTTTCTTACGTCCTCTCTGTTTGCGCGCTCTTATTTAATTTCTCAACGCTCGTCCAATCGCAGTGCTGCAGTCGCGTAGGAATTGAAACCAGGATGGCGGCGAGGAGAGGAAGTGCCCGGGCTCTCTCGATCTGACGGTAATTCAATTTCGTCGAACGTCGAGCAAAATACATTGTCTTCGGACGGTTACCTCGTCGACTATGGAAGTATTATATCTCGGGCTCGAGAGCTTACCTTGTTTCCGTATCTGTCTCTTCCCTCTGCACTGTAATTCTCATCAACGGCTCCACGTACTTCTCGCTGGTAGAACACCGACTTCTGTAACAAGAGGAACCACGATCCTTCCAAATTGTGTGTTGCACTGAACAGGAATTGCGTGTAGGAAATGCGATTTGTATAAGACGATCTCGCAAGAAGCTGTACTTATGTCACAAGAGCAATATAATCTTATTTAAAACTTCTCAAAATATTATATTGTTTATATTCGAAAGAGAGGAAGAAAGAAAGAAATACATAAATCGTTATTATTAATAATCAATGAAGTTCCGAAATTGATCCGCAGTTATAGTTTACGTTTATGTTTTTAGATTTTACGGTCGCGATTTCAATATTCTACTTTCGAATATTCCGCAAATCTTGCTTACAAAGAATAAGCTTTGGATCCTTATACCTGCAGTGCTGTGATTTATTCTGATTTCAGAATGATTTAGAATATATACGACAGATATGACATAAATATGAATAAATATAGGTAGTCCCGAGGATTTTCACGATTCTTCCCCATTTTGGAGCGGATTACGCAAATATGTACGATTTTGTGGAGGAAACTGCAAGAAGAGGGAAGAAAGAAGTATCATAAGATACGCTATCTTTCACATTCAATAGAAATAGAATCTACGAAAACCGAGAATCATGCAGAGGTTGCATCAAAAATCGAATCTCTATCATCACATGAAATTAATAAGATTGCAAGATGCATACGGAAACAGATAGGAAACGTGGTTTTGAAATTAAAATCAATTTAAAACGGAAATCCGGTTTTCTAAATTCTTGCATTGTATAACGGTTAAAAATTATAAAACAATTTTTATACTTATATATCTTTTCTATTTGTTGACAAAGAAAAAATAAAACGCTAAATTTTTTAAAATAGTTCTTTTTACTCAGTCAGTTTTACTTCAATTTAAAATTCTACATAATTATGCAGCATTAAGAGCATCGTCAAATGTTACGAAGCTAAATGTTAAACGGATCCCTAGAGAATACATCGCGGAATGTTCAGCAATTTCACCAAACTTTTAAAAGAAATACGAAGAGAATTCTCGCTGGTGATTCTCTTAAGATATCGGTGCCTCGCGCAACAACTCCCGCATTTCTCGAGTGGCACGCGGAATTCGGCGAAGGAGGGAACCAAGGGGTTACTCCGGCCATTTGTCATCGTCAGCGTCGTGGTGCCCTGACACCCGACAGAGAACATTGCTAAACCAATTAAAACTATGTCGTCCTCGAGGAGTGGCAGATCTCTCGTCGAAGTACGGGAGTGAGAAAGATGGCGCGAATGCAGGAGAGAGGAGGGCAGATGAAGGGAGAATGAGAGAATGGCAGAAAGTTCAACTCACGCCGAAACGAGGGTTGAGGAAAGAGGAAACGGAAGCATAAACCAGTTCACCCGAGCGTCGCGCATGAGGGTGGCACCCTTCGACCGTCCGACATCATTCTCTAAATTATGCTCGACCCGATAATTTATACCATCGAAGACTGGAATTTCTCGCTGTATTACGTACATTTCGCGTAGTATTGCGTCCGTTAATATGTGCAACTGAAATGTTTTCATTACGAAATTAATACAGAGAGCGAATTCAGATTGACTGGTCGAACGATCAATTGACACACACGGAGCTTTCGTTAATTTCCGCCGCGTTTCACACGTTTCACCCAGATTTGTGTGCCCGCATGAAAGTGATGTCTATCGTACTGGGTTTCTCCGCGCGAGAATTTTTTGACGTTCTCTCCGTCAGCTTTATCCGGTTCCACGTACAAACGCGAAGGCGCAAAAAGAATTTCTAGAAATGTTTCGTCGTTTCTAGCGGGAAAATAAATATTCGACTTTTTCGTTAAGTGCACTCTGGCAAAACGCGCGACCGAAACTTTTTCCGTCGTCCGTGTCTGCCGTTTGTTACCGCTAACTGCGCGGAACCAGCGCAAACACGCAAATGTTCTTCCTCTGTTCCATCTCCCTCTGCCCTCCCGCTGTGCATATGCACTTTCTCTCCCTTTTCTCTTTCGTTCGTTACCATCGGTTGAACCTCATTCCCACCTCCGCCTGCCGATGTAAACATCTAAAGTTCCGGCGTTTTTCGCGCGCGCCGCCCGCATAAACCACGCGGAACGCCACATAATTCGCCCCAGCGTTCCCTTACCGCCCGCGGGCTGGATGCACGTTGCACGTTACCGCGGGATCCGCGTGTAAACGCCCGAAGTTCCCGGCATTGTTACGTGTACGAGTATAAACTCGAAGATTCACCGCATAATTCGCCGTACGCCATGTATGCGTGCCTTCCCTAGGCATGCATTTTCTCTGCCGGCAACCCCTAACCCCTAACGTTCTCTCTCTCTCTCTCTCTCTCTCTCTCTCTCTCTCTCTCTCTCTCTTCCTTTTCGCTCTTGTCGTCCTTCCTTTGCCTCGGTTTCCTCAGGATTCCGGTTCGTCACCGCCGCCTGCACCTGACGCTTAGTATCTAACGTTACTGCCGCACTAGCGGAAATACCGAAACAAGATTCGTAATTTTGTATTCTGTGTGTACACGTCTATCTTGTGCATGCACATTTCGAGTATCTCCTGTTCGTAACCACTAGTTGCATCCTGTGTAAGAGACCACGATGTAAACTACTAAAGTTCTAGGCTTCTTCCTGCGCACTCGACAGAGACATGCACTTAAGAATTCTTAATCTTTTACAGTTGTCAAATCAATTCCTGGAAATTGATAAAGTTAAATAAGATTATCGATATTAAAGTATTCTTTATGTAATATAATAAAATTTCTAATAGCTGCAAAAACATAACTCACAAATTGTAACATAACTTGTAATTCTGTTTTACAAATTTAGAGGTTTTTTTAATTTATATAAAGAGAAATCCTAGATGATTTCGTAAATGATTTATAATCGAACAGTGTCGAAAAAATTTTTGGATTTAAAAAATAATTTTGATTCGCAGAACGATATGCTTTATTTCACTTTACGTTCAAATTTTCCGAAATTCCATTATCCTCTCTCGTTTTACATGATTTGCATAGGAGGAAAGCAAGCTTTCGAGAGTGAAATAATTAACTTGTATTTAATCCTTTATTTACCATTCAATTCTATTGGATCCTTAGCTATTTCCGAAGTAAGTTTACTTAATTAGATGAAAGATTATATCGTCTTATAATTTCTCAAATTTTATTTGTCCGCTTTTAAGCAAAAAATATAAAATTGCAAAATTTTCCATTTTATTATCATTTAAATAATTTCGAAACAAATATATTCTGATAATGACTTAATAATGACGGCACCTCTTTTGTAATTATGTTTATTGACGCGTTAATAAATAAACAGATATTTTATCGCGTTTATAGATATACCGTTTGTGTGATTTACTCGCATTTAATAATATGAAACGTTTGCAAAATTCGCGAGCGTAGTCATATGATCACTAATGTACCGTTAAGTGGATTTACAAACGTGCGCTATGTCATTATAGAAAGTATGTGGAGAATGCTTTACGGTGTCCCTAGCGTGCATGGATTGTAGAGTGAATTTAGATTTATTTACTGGCTATATACATAGAGTCATCGTCCGAAATCTCGAAATACCACAACTAAACGATGGCAGTTTATAGGATGGCCTGTAGTCTCGTATAAATTCAAATAGCCGCGGTGTAATATGATTTGGGTGCACGGTATTCTGTTCGTCGGCAGAGTTTCTCTGTTTCTCATATTTTCCATTGTTACTATACAGAACCGCACTACACATTGTACATTAGCATGCCTGTTATGCAAAGTTAATAGCGGATAATTTAAAACGTATGGATGTGTAATTGTATAATAACATAGAACTGAAGCAGTATACGATTCCGTAATTAAATGACATATGATAATTATATATAAAAACAATTAAAGTAAAAGAAAGTGTACTATTGACATAAAAGTATTTATCTATTTTATTAATAAATTCAGTGTTTAAATAATAATCATGAAATATATAATTACTGAAAAATAAAAAAAAATTTTTGGATATAGATATTATGTACAAAAATGCAGCGGTACAGAATAATAATTAATTTTAGATTGTTAATTAAAATGACATTAAAGAAGTGCATATAAATAATTACAGAAACATAAGAGTGTATATGTGTAGTGTACATATCGAATGTAGTAAATAAATATCTTCGAGACAAGAATCAAGGCAACACGTGGTAGCTACGGGGATGACTATACATACCCGTGCTTTTATCCATCGAACGCGCACTGATCAACCCTTGTTGTTGTGGTTTTAAATCTCAAGTCCCCGAGGGTGGCCACCACGCCTGAGTGACATCTGATGTCCGAATACGACGTTGGACATGCGTGTAAAATCAAAGATAGCATACGCGCGATAGCAGTGACTCGATTTCGCAATTACGCGGACTTGTGTAAAATTTGCGTATGACAGCTTTTACAGCGACGTAATTTCCAGAAGTTCTATCTCGGCACGAATTTATTTATGTACCTGCTATTTCGTCGCACTTTGTTTGCCAACGGTGGTGTGCTCCCTTGCTTAATATTCATTTCTAATTTTGCAATTCTGGTTACTTATGTATCACCGTCTCGCAAGCAATTCCACCGGGATGTAATAAATACGCCATCTCTGTCGACAGCTCTTCATCTCTCTGTCTCACGCTTATACTCGAGCTTTCTTTTTCTTGTTTCTCTCTCTCTGCTGGCTTTCGCCACCAGTTGCGCTCTCGCGCACGGGAACTTAACTGTAAACGAACGAAATTCCTGAAGATGCAAGTTTATTTTGCATATTTATTAAAATGTAAATTAAACGCCAGGTCTGTCGATATTAATAATCAATGCATGAAATACTTAATTTATCAGACGGTTTTTATATTATTATTATAAAGCTGCAAACTTATTAATAATATGAATTATTTAATTATACATTTATGACAAGAGATATTATTCGATGCAAACGATATTTCTCTTAAACATTTCTTTTATTACGACATGAAAATTCGTACTGATTGAATTTTGATATAAAAATAAAAGTCTTAAAATACAATAAAAATTACGTAATTAATGTCGAAATGCGTATTTGACGTAGGTAATCAATTAAGCTTTCAGCTTTCAGCAAAAGTGAATGAAATTTTTTATTTGACACAATCATCGATCCGATGCAGGCCATCGTTAATAAGAGCATAGTGAGGAAATTGCGTGCGTAACCCCGAAGAGACAGCGATCTACCGCGTATTTTCTAACTTCTTCGTCTACTTTTTCCCGTCGCGGTTTCCGTTTGGGAGCAATGCTACGCTATGGCGCCGAATGAAAGCAGGAGGCACACGTCGTGTGGTGGTAGAAATTCAATTTCCCGTCTATGCCGGACGTCGATGCTTTTGGGAAAACAACTGTCAGCCAATGCGGTGGTGAACGAAACGAAAGGTCTGAAGCTATTTACCGGACTGTTTCACGGCGGCTCCGCCTGTGCAAAATGCCGATTGCATGAAAGACCGGCGCTTTGTGGGGCTGCCCTTCCATTTCTAAGAAAGCCTTAGACATTCCTCGGGAAAAACGACCAACATACGGCGAACGTTATCGTAACGGCGCATTATACGTGGCAATGGATGAAACTGGACGAGGACAAATGTACATTAACAAATAAATGTGAACATGGACAAATTGAAAGTCGTATTAACGAACGGAAAAGAATACCAATTCGGTATTCCTTGATGTTTCGATTATTAAGTATAAAAAAAACGTTTTGTTTAAATAATAAATATAATAAATATTATAATAAAAAAAAAGATGACTATTAGCAACTATTATTTATTATTGCACAAATTAATAAAAGAAAAAAGAAAAACATCTGTGATTTTTATCTTCCAGAATATAGTAGCTATAATAAACAAATGCTTGTATAAGATTATATATAATACATCATTGTATAAGATTATATATATACGTCGAATGCACATGCTATTTTTGAAATTACGACCTTTTTCACTTGCATTATTTTTTAAAATAAAATACGTTGATCATAAAGTTCACATATACATCAGTGCTCGAGTTTATTTAATTATGCTCGTGTTTTTGTTCATTAATGTATGTTTCTTATTTTGATACATTTATTTAGATTTATTTTTGAAGACTATACGCGTTTTAATTCGTATTTATCTATCAACAGATAGCGAGTTTTTAATTCAAAATGTAAAAGCATTAATTACTTAATTACTTAACAGAATATATGAGAAAAAAGTATACTGATAAAAAATATATCAAAATACAAGTATTCATCAGAAAGTAATCTTTCAGGATACATATAGGAGTTACATATAAATCCTCCTGTTTCTGTGGATGATCGATCGACGGTTGTTCGAATCTTGCCAGATGAAATGACACGGACGAACGGGTGTCGCGCACGATCGGGGGGGGCTGATGGGAATTGTGGCATGCCGTTTATTCGATGGTGAACGAGGCGAATCGAAGTGAGAGATAACGTCGACGCGTTTACGCGCTTCCGTGTTTCCGCTGCAATATCCTGGAGCCCAGTGGATCCCGATAATCCGTGAGTGCGAAATGGCCGATTTGCACGTTTCGTGCTGATTGAGCGGGTGTGTACTTTAACAGTATTACACGCGCGATTCGTGAATACGACGCGCGCGCGCGGCTAGTAATAAATTTGATCCTACTTCGGGAACATCGGCGTCGCTAGACGGGAGGGATTTTGCATCGCAGACGCCTGCAATTGTTACGCGACGTAATGAAAGGTAAACACATGTACCTTTCGGCGGTGACAAGTTGCTAGGACTCGCGAAGTCTACGGAGTCATGTGTTTCCGGCGTAATCGCATGCCACCCAGCAGTCATAAATCCGAATTAGTCCGCCCTTGGAAATTGCTCGAGATAGTTAAGCCTTGAAAGATATCGATAACTACAAACTTTTATGGCAATCTGTTTGAAAGACTAGAAGACCCACCTTGCTCGCGTCTGGCGTACGCTAGTTACAACCGCCGAAGCTGTAGCTCATAAGCACTAACTTCGGTAAGTGCCAGATATAAATTATTACTTAGTTAGTCGTGATTTATATCCTCAAGTAGAAGTTGCATATTGCGTACGTGCGGCGTGAACATTGCTCACGTAGTAAACATGTTCCGGTCTACCATAAAGTTCGATTTTCGTGTGCTTTGCCATCGTTAACGAATTGTTTGAAATCGAAAAAGAGAAGAAAGATAATTAATTAGCAGGTTTATAATAAGAAAAATAATCTAAAATTTTTTTAAATTAAAAATGATTACTCATTTGACAATAAAGAATAATAATTACATAGAATTTTCTCTTTTGTAAAAGAATATCGAAAATAATTACTATGAAATAAATTAAATTAAGTTCCTAATTTTTTAATTATACAATTATATATATACATATATTGTATATAACATATGTATATGTTATGTAATATATATTATTTAATTCTTTATATACTTTATTACAAAACATTTCATTAAATTGTTCTACGTCAATCTTAAATACATATATTTAATCAATGATTCTAAATCTTGAGACAGTAATAAATGCGAATATCTCGTTCAGTATCATAATATCTGTTCCACATCGCACCAGAAATCTACTTAAAATCCCAACGTGATATGATGGAGGACAATAATACACGATTTATTACGCTGTGGTACAAAACCGACAGCGGCCAGAAATATGTGGATGTGCCACATTTCGACTTACGATTTATCATGATTTATTATCTATACAGTAGCACACGGCGCATTCGAAGCGAAGGTAAAATGCACGATTTTTCTTCTGCATTCGTGTAGAGAGGTATAGCTTTGCGGGACAGCTTCGTTCGCGACACGATGCCAGAGACAGACCGTGAAAACGAAATGAAATGATTCGGATTTTGCGCTTATCGGCTTCCTATAATGGCACTGCGAGACAGGGAGAAAAATCATGTTGTACGTATATATAACTGTGGAGAATTAATTACCGAATTAAGACTAAGCGGGTCTTGCACCTCAATCGATTGCGCTAATGGAATTCGTAACTTCCGCATGACGGGGATTCCACATGGCATATTGACTAACGATAATTTCCATGCAATTGAGAGGTACATTAAAATCAACGATGTGTGTTCGATAGTTCGATTACTGTATTACTTAGAAGTACCACGGTAGATCGAAATGCAATAATATTTTAATGATCAAAAACAGAAGGAATTTTTTGAAATTAATTACATTCATTATTTTTGTATTACGGGGCAAACTACAGAAATTCCACACATTTTACTCATTACAACGTATTATTTTGCCAATTTATTTTTGTAATTTAATGAAATGTGGTCAATATTTAATTACATAAAATAATAGATTAATATTCTTGATAAATCCGGAAGTAATTTTAAGAACCATTAATTATATTTATTTTAGGAAAGAACTAATAATAATCCGGCGAGATATCCGTTTCAGAAATCAGCAAATTTTGTAACCATTTATTCTTAAGATTAATAAAATCTACTTTATGTAATTTAAAATAAGCAGACTATTTGTTATATGTATGGGTATAAGATAATAAATATGTATGGAAATGGATGAACTTGCAATTCTAGAGACTTCATGATCAGAGTTTTTCAAAATCGATTGTAATCTCTCCGCATTTCAGTATGTGGTTGAACATAATCCCTATTTGCAGCTACATTTTATCTTTATCGGAGATTTCAAAATAATTCAGCAATCAACAAATATCTATATTGTTGGAACGATTTTTAATTCATAACTTGCACAAAATACTTTGTTCAATTTGTAGATTACATTTATGTTAATCGTCCTAAAATGTTTTAAAAGTATAATCTATTTGCTTTCCTAATAATTGATATGAAAAAAAATAGTTGTATACTATTTTCACACACAATTTCATAAAGTTAGCACTATATATATATATATATCTTATACGATAAGATAATATTTGACGACGACATGAAGGTGCAGATCTTCTTCTCTAAATAATCTTGATTCGAGGAGGCTTGCATTGACAAGACAGGAAACCATCGTCTTGCGGACAGTAATCCAGGCTTTGCAAGTCAAATCATGAAAATGGATTTTCGGCAAGGATCAGAAACCAAGGAGAATCGTCTAAGAGCGGCAGCATTCACTACTTGCAAATTCCAAGATGCCGCGAAGTTAAACTACTTAAATGTTTAGTTTCGTGAAGTGGAGTTGGTTTGGTAAAGTGCGGTTCTAAAGGATTACAGAAATTTTCTAACAGTTAACTGCAATACGAGGCACAGATTTTAAAATATCTACATTTTAAAGGGTAAAATAAATACATATCTTAACTCTCGCCTATGATTTGGAATGATAATTGTTGGACGTCCATTTAATAAACTAGATTTTATTTGATAAGTAGTTGTTATGGGTTCGCCTTTCATCTTATTATGGAGCTTGCAAGTGAAAATTATCCACTTAATACAATATCTTGTCAAATCCTTTATCTTCTAATTAATGTAGTTGCAGGATATAATTACAGACGAGCGTCTGAGCGCGTAACGTTGATGGTAGTTTATTAACTCTTTGTTAAAACCTCAATGGCGAAAGGAGTAATTTATATTCCAGGGTGAAGATAATTAATCGTAAGTGCGGCGTCGACAAAAAAGACTCCTTACTCTGACGTGCTTTGTTACGCGAACTTCTTAACCGGTGCCGGTAAGAAAAATTTGCAAAACTTAAGTCGATCGCTAAATAAGCAAGATTGTTGGCAAGATCTTGGCTCCTCTCTTAGTTTCCTCGTGGTTTTCCTTAATTAAGGATTCTGCTCATTACCATTGCGGCAAACCTCCTCCTCTCTCCGTTGTAAGTGGACGAGATGGGGATAGCAGAAAAAAAGAATTTTTATTCTTCAGATTATGGTCTTTTTTCCAGCGACACAGAGCTGGATGAAAACTTGTATCTACGTAGACGATGACGCACATGACGCTAACAGCCTTCTTCCCTTCATCTCGACGCGCTTCAACGTAACGGATTACCGTCATGTCAGAATAAAAAAATAAATAATAGTAGAAGAGTAATCAACGTTTAAAAAATTAAGATAGATAAATAGATAGAATGTAAGACTGGCATATAAACCAAGGGATTGTTACGTTGTTTTTATTTTTTTTTCTTGTTTACAATTTGTATAATTGAGTAAAATCTATGGGAACAGTTATACTGAAGACGATTTATACAATTTGATTTTCTTTGCTCAATATAAAATTATTAATGAAATAGCATACAAGGCTCTTGAAAAAGTAAAAATTGAAATTACTAGAGGACTGAAGCATTAAAATAAAAATTTGTAAATAATTATCGATTTGTGGTCTTTCAATTTCCATCGATGTTTATTCTAAATGCGATAAAATTGATAATTTTACTGTGTTAAAAATATGACCAAACGCGAAGTGCATCCTTCTACAAGATGAAAGACAGGAAAATAAGAGTATAAGAATAGGCGAAAAAGATCGGCGTGCAAGAAGCGAATTTCTTTGAGGTAGATTCTGAAAGGTGCTGGAGAAGTATTCGCTTTCTTCCTTGCGCCCTTTTCCTTCTCCGTATTTTCTCTCCTTCCAACGGGAGAGAAGCGGTAATCAATACATGCGTCTACTCTTCCACTACCTTTCCACCCTCTTCACCTCCGGTCTCCGCGCGCCACCTTTGTCTTGAAGCACCCCGACCACTGAACTTCTCGCCGTGCGTTTGCGTTCGTATGACACACATTACCAGTTATATCTTTAGAGTAGCTGTTCTTTATCGACGAGTTGATACGTTTACGGATACCTTTCATGAAATGTGTTCTCGTGCCAGAGAAATCTCGCAAACTTCCTGCTTGAAGGAACGAGAATGAAATTTGTATGTCATAAGAATTACGAAAAGTTTGACTTGTTGATTGTGTGCTAAATCATTACTCATGAATGAATCACTCTCTGCCGCATAATCGCACCAGCAAATGACACTCGAGATTTTTTAAATTGTTCGCATGCTTCCACATAAGGATCGAATTTTTCCTTGTCGAAACGGAAGAAACATAAATTAATTTTTAAAACTATAATAGAATATATGTTGTATGTAATATTTTAATTTTTTAATATTATCTCGGAGTGTTAATCTCAGAATATAAACTGAAAATATACATCGTCGACACTAAGTTATTAATAATGATCTGTTAAATTTATTATAGTCCAATATTGATACGCTTTACAGGAATTTAATCGCGGAAGGGATCCGCGTAGTTTGGGAAAAAATTTTATCGATATTCGCTTCATAAGGAAGTCGCACCGCCGGTAATAATATCCGATGATAAACAGTGCCGCCTTGTACCCTGTAGCTGATAAAATTTTAATTACAGTACCGTGCATGTATTCGGTAGATTATGAACCTTAATGCGATTAAAAGTTGCCCGGAATAAACGGGAGGCGGTATAATAATTATCTCTGTTAAGATGCGGTTATACAACGCTGATAATTATTATTAAGTAGCTGAAGTTATATTGCCGTCGATAAATCAATTTCAAGTTATGATGCGTCGAGACGTTGCATTATTTAGGCACATTAGTTTCGCATCTAATTAACTTGATGAAGCTTTAAATAATATCGCGTTCTCAAACTCCACGATTGCGAGTTTCTCTGCCGCCATCTTAGAGCGGCCGTCTTTTTATCAAATTTCCTGCAGTTTTTAAGTTGAGCCATTAGCGGAAGAGCTTCCATAAAATTTGATTAAATAGCAGACGTAATTGCTAAAAATCAGGGATATTTTTGCTAATATGGCTGTCCTTTGAAGACTAATGGAAATGTTAACTTTTGAAAGTAAAGTTAACTTGACCGATTTAAAAAAATGATGTGACGTAAAGATACACATATATTTTGTTTTAATTCGATTTTATACGTACACATTGCGCAATATTAAACTTTTATTAGAGAAATTGTATGCAATTTCATTTGCTTATTGCGAAAGTACCTATTCGTTCTCTACATTAATATTCCTTCTACAAATTTTCTTAACAGTGAACAGAAACAGCCACTTTTGTAAGAAGTAATGCTTTTGAGAACTTATGCAGCAAGAAGATCAACAACTTAAAGAACGGCAAAACTTATTCATTTTCCATAAATTATTACTTGCTCTTTTTAAAAATATAATAAAAGACACATAATAAAAAATTAATTCTTTGTTTTTATAATATATTAATATATTAGACACCAATGTTTATTAATATAAATATTTTTATATTTTAACGTAATATATAATATTATAAGAAATTATTATTTACGAAGAGAGAGAATTTATTTATAAAATAATGTTTTTATAAGTAAATGTTTAAATCGGATGAAATAATTAAAATTTTTTGTTAAATAATGCTAATTATTGTAACTTTAATTAGTAGATTTGGTCTTATAACGTCCATTTTACGTAAATGAACATTAAATACAATCATTTTCTATCTATTTGTTCAAATTGCTCGATTTATTTGCATTTTTTCAAATGTAGGATTAAATGTAGCAAAGTGCTGTCCATTTTCCTCTCTCTCTCTCTCTCTCTCTCTCTCTCTCTCTCTCTGTCCACGTTGTAGACCACGTAAACTTTCGATGCAACACGCGGAAAATGTCCCTCTTCGTGCCGGCTTAGCCACGCAGAAGAGTTATAATTTACGAGGGGCGAATCTGCCGGGGACATACACAAATGCAAGACGGATGACACTGATGTCCGGGGGCATTAACTTCTGCCTACGCACCAAAATGGGCGAAGGACACGCGCACTGCGATAACGCCCACGAATAACAAATTAGATATCGTAGTGGGTTAAGGAGACCGGAAATCTTTCGCTAACGACTTCAGACCCTCTTACGAATTTGCATTTACATTGGTGTAGTTGCTCATAAATACAATGATATCGGAAGACCTCCCCGACGCATGTGCAATGTGCATGATGACGCTCTGTTTTTAAGAGTACATCTATTATTATCATTTAAATAGTATCGTTATAAAAAGGATATATATATATATAGCAGTTTTATATAGTATATATAATAATTTTTTATATATAGCACCTGCAATATTTGTATTAATCATTGATTATGATATAAAAAACAACTTACGCAATGAGTAATAGATATTAGGGAGTTTTTGCAGTACCGTTTATCCAGATACGGTGAACGTTATGGCCAGACTATTTTCTTCTTAACAACTAATTAAGAAAAGGATAACGTGACTTTAGCGTTCACCGTATCTGGAGACACAGTAATGTCTCGGCGCCAAGCCAAGTGCAGCGACACTGCCGTGCCTCCTTTACGCGAACCGTCAAGATTTTCCAGACCGCGATTATGGGATTTCAATAACGGCTGTCCCGATCGAGTTCTAAGTGCTCAATCGATTGCATCCGCTCAGAATATATAATGGAAGTGTTTTTATTTTTTCTTTACATACTCTACAAGCGGAGATATCGCGACGCAAAATTCCGAACTGCCACTTTTCAGATCTGGATTCACGTTATTGCAAAAACTCCCTAATATCATATGTGGAATGAGATAGCAATACCTACTTTTACATTTTAAATAAATACACTTTAAAATATCTTTTAAATAGCGACTAAACGATAAAGACTAAGAAAAATAAAGAAATTAAATTATGAATAGTATATTAATTGTATATTAATACCATATTAATTGTAAATGTTAAATAGAATGTGTGTGTATTTTCATTAAAAGATTGCAGGAATGATACATCCATCACGGGCATGGAATAACGCAGGAACAGAATATCATATTAAGACGACACGAAGCTAATTCCGGGCGAGGAAGACGAAAATTTTGCCGGCAGAACGCGTCGGTACGATTACACCTTCGCAAGATCATCGTTCACGACGACACGCTCTTAGCCGTAGTGGGTAGTTAGGCTCGTATTACATTTACGCGACGTGCCGCATTAATTTATTATCCCGTAGTCGCGTTAGCCATGGCTATGCCGGTGCTCCCGTTACAGGCACTAAGGTAATTATAACTCAACTCCCGACACGCGAAACTATGCAAAGCCAATCTAAGCCCTGTACCGATCCACGTCCTGCACTACGTCCCTTCTCCGCCTCGCCTGTTCGTCCTATACCCCCAGTGTCATCCCTCAGTCTTTCCGTAAGCTTCCCTTCCGTCGTAAACCGACGTCTTAGATAACGAAGATCGGTGTCGTGTGATGGATCGGCGTCACCTTCCCATTAAATTGTGTCTTGCTTCGACCGGGTGTGCAGACGAAGAACAGCTCGTGTTTCATCGAGCTGCGACATGACGCGCGTATTTTTCGTTGGTCTACGGTTTCATTGTACTGATTTAGAAGCAGATATGATGGATATCTCCTTATAGTAAAATCATTGCTTGAATTAATAGATGATGAGTAAATTTTAATTTTTGATGGAAAAAATAACGAAACAAATATTGGTATCAGAGAGACAAAATCTTATACAATTTTTAGATCATAAAAGATTCAATTAAAAATTTTAAAGCCTATGATATAGCAAAACTGGAATATTATTTAGTTATTCAAAATTCTTTATTCACAAGTTATATCATCAATACATGTTTAAAATGCATAGTATGCTACGAAATAATAATAATAATTATTATTATCTTTATTGAAATGCAAAAAATAACAAAAACTCATACATGAACATACAGTACAAAAATATACAGTAAAAGCAAATGATAATAAAGTTTTAATAGGTCCAAAATATCACGAAATACATCTGTTAAAAAAACTAAACAATTTTTTTTGTTACATACGTGTTTATATTTATTCAAATTGAAATAAGTATAAATAACGTTAGATTAAATCACGCGTAAATAACATATGAGTAAATCATTAATGGGTATTAGTCCCTCCGGACACGAGGAAGAATCGCGCTTGTGACTTTTAGAGCAAAAGAAGAACGGTGAAAGCTACAAATCGTCCAGACACCGGTGTTAACGCTTGAGGACGTGCGCTCCAGCAAGCAACGATGGTAACGACCCTCTTAAAGCGGCGCGAAAGTTCGTTTGTCTGATACTTCCGATACATTAAGCCACGGATTTGTGACTCCGGCGCGGAATTCGGATTAGCAAAATTGCATTTTACGGCTCCCCCCCGCGCTCCCGGCGACCAACCGCGAGAACACCGTGACTGCGCGCGTCTTTACCCGCCGATCGATTCCTTCCTGCGCATTATGCGAAAATCGCATGCCTCACTATCGCTGTCGTTTCGGTGCTGTACCAGCGCCAATGCATAAGTATCCTGATCGAATCCCCATTACGTTGCGGATGTTTACCAAGCAACTCATGTTAATGCCGTGTAACGCACTTATGAACGTTTCAAGTTAACGCTTCTCGCCTGATGGAAAATTTCAGTGTAAGTTTATGAAAGTAATAAATCTCTTTGAAAGACGATGAAGGAGAACTCAAAATAAGGCAGATACTGAATTTGCAATTTACTTGAGAATACGATTTACTCGGTTCTCAGTATATACGCTCTGAAATAATGTTTGAAAAACATTGTTAAATTCATAACGTCAAAGTGTATCCAATTTGAGTTATTTTCAATTATTTCTATAGGTCGCCGCTATTTTAACTTAATATGTCGTTAATTAATTAAATAATTAAATTAACGACAGTTAATTAAATTTAACGGTTAATTTAACTCAAGAAATGCATTAAATTAGACTCAAATTTAATTTATTATTTACTAAGTTACGTAGTTATAATAATATCAACGCTGTTTGAAACTAAACAATTCAATATAGAAATGGATTGATTAGATGTGATCGTTTCTTTAATCACAAGTTTTCTATTAAAATAATAGATACGTTTTGACACATTTAGAAATTCAAATAACAAAATATTATTTAACTTATGGAATCAGTTTAAATTTACTCCTTTAATATTTAATAGTGAAGAAATGACGAAAATTATATATATATATATACATATAAAATCAATTTATAAAGTGAATACGTTAAATTTAGACAGTTATTATAAAGGATTCATCATAAAGAAAATTTAATATTCTCACATTCACAAATTAATTATTAACATTATAAGAATATTTAAATTTAGAATATTTGAAATTAATTTGAGTTTAATGTTCTAAATTATTTCTTACACTCTTTACAGAGAGAAATTTTAACAGTTACTTAAATCAAGTATTTTCTAATTATGGTGAGCTATGCTACGTATGCCAATTACTTGAATGAAACTTTAAACAATCGAAGAAGTCAATGATAATTTCTATAAAAAATGAAATAAAACCCAAAACTGCAAAACATCGAGCGTGGTCGAATCCGCTCAACCTGCGGAGGTTGCGGAGCTGTTTGATGTTGCAAATGCGATGCAATAAAGCTGCCGGTGACGCTGAGAAGCAAGGCTTGATGAAACTTAATTCCATCTCTCATATATCCGACGATTTTATATTTGCGTGGACGTTGGCATGTTTTATTCAAGGGCGACGATGTTATGTGCCATCTTCCTGAGTCTTCGTTCTCCCTCGCTGCTAGGGCGGTAATGCGGATTGCCCTTTCATTCGAAGCTAAAATTTATAGAGATCCCAGCGGCGCGTTTCCTTAAGGGAAATTTTAAAAATTCAAAAATTCCTTCTCGCGTGCGCGTCGTCGCCGCCGCTATCTGGTCTACATCGTAGCACACGTCGGCAAGAAATTGAATTATGATGCGTTAAATTAATTATGACGGAAATTAATTACGATTTATCTCCTTGTATGTTAGAATGTGGAGCGATTACAAATTATAAACGATCTATAAATTTTTTAAGCAGCTTTTCTGTTCTATTATAGTTTGATGTGCTCGAAACATTTTATGCGTAACAAACACACCCTTATGAAAAAATACTATTGGACTCGCAAAAAAAACTATTGGCAATAATTGGAAAACCATTTAAATCTAATTTTGCATAGTATTTGTTCCAATAGTTTTTTTATTAATCCAATAATACGCGGAAAAAACGATTTTGCTGAAGTAAACATAATTTTGACGGACTATTAAAATAGTTACGTAAAAATCCGAAGCATGATGAGCAATGCTGCAAAAAGTTTTGACATTCCAGCAATCAGTTTGAGCGTTTTATATAATTATTTGGTCCAACAAAATTATTTTGAGATTTGTATCTAGCTAAATTTTTAAACGGTTTTGCCTCTGAGTCTTTAAAAGGAATGCTCATTCTGTCCGTCTTTTTTTATAAATAACGAATTAGACTTACGGGAAATTTTGACTCTTGTCACATGTGTGCTCTATCTACTCAAATATCATTAATTAACTGTCCATTAAAAAGGAAATTGCGCGTAAAGTAACTCAAAGACGTAGACTTACGAACTCGATCTGTCTGCCGATAAATTTTACGTTCACGTGCGCGTCCATACCTCATTCGGTCTCGTGCAGCGATGTAATATCGACAAGCGTGCGTTGTATATCGAGACAGGATTTTCCGTGTTGGGGACGTTATTGACATAAGGTGCGATATAACGGCGCCACGACATGGCCGCCGTACATTTTGTCCTGCTCCCGTAACCGGCGACTGTTCAGCGTGCCGTGGGAGCACTTCGTTGGATTTTTTATACGGTCCAACCGCCGAGCCCTGCATTATAGAGGCTCTGCGGACGTTTCACTGGGAATTATATTAAGGAAAAGACAGAGAGAGATGTTATCCCAAGGGAAGAGCTTCGCGTAGCGAGGCAACACTTCCAGGAACGTGAACGCAAAGTCTTCTAGTGCTTCCATCGTAGATTCATCGAACTTCGCGAAAATTATGCTTGCGAAAATTATGCTCGTGCATGTATTATTTTATAATTAGTCTTCTTATGTGCTACGTTTCTCTCCGATGTCTTCATATAATGATAACAACACGCTTACGTTAATCAATTCGTCTTTCGCTTTTTTAACGTTAAATGTCATACAGCTTCTTCAGCTGTTCGCTTTTTCTTTTATCTATAAATTTGAATTTAAAGTTGAATTATTTTTTATTTTTCACGAAGAAAATTAAACGTTAAAGAAAACGCGCGTAGAAAAAGAATAATTGGAAAAAACGTTTCAGACAACCAAACAAACACAAAAGAGAATACGTATTTCAGGTTTATCGACTTTCTTTCATTCTAAAATTAATTTAGAAAATAATTTATTTTTATTTTATTATTTTTATATCCAAAATTGTATGTGAAAGTCTAAGCAATGTTCTGACATAAGCTTTACAATTAATAAATAAGAAAGATTTATTTTTTACTCACAATTTTATACAGAGTTTTAGTTCAAAAATTATTTACGTGGATATTTGAAAAGCTCATTGTTAATAACTCTATAGAGTTATTTTTGTTAAATACGAATAAATGTCAAATTATCTAAGGAATTTGTAGATAAATGAAAATGCAGAGAATTGAAGACATTCTCTATCGAAAGGAAAAAAGTTAGAGGACAATCCATCGCTTTACGAACGTCCGATTTCGCATCCTGAAACGGATGGCGACAATATTTTCCAAGGCGAAGTGCCAGGAGCGCAAGGTGCCGCGTATACGTAACCGTGTACACACATTCAGACCAGAGATGCTACCAAGCTGAGGAGAGAAAGGTAGGAGAAAGGGGTAGGTAACATACTCGATGCAGTGTGAGAGAGACATGTCGGAACGGGAGTGCAAGCGGGACGAATTGACGCGAAAATACTCGAGAAGAAGCGAAGGGGTATTCGAGGGAAACGCGGTTTTCGGGGTGGCGGGAAACGGGACTGAGGGTAGCGAGGCAGGGTCACGTACCGTGGAAGTAACTTGGCCGGCAAAGCCTTCGGGGCTATCAAACTTTCGGCTTGATACATCGAGCTCTAGCCACTTCGCCTACCAACCCCGCGTTACATTCGTCCCTCTATGTCCGATCCTCCGCTCTTCACCTCCGCTTTTTCCTTCACCACACATTTGCTCTTTTTTGTCCGGATAGAGACTGATCAGGCACCATTGTAATTCGTAGATAGCACGATACGGACTCTGTTTGTGGTGGGCGTTAATATGGCAGGTGGGTGTAGCCGAAGGGCCCAAGGCTGATCTCGTTTATCTCCTCGTATCTCATCTCTCGAAATGATCAAGGAATGTACGGACGAAGAGTTCCGCGTCGTTTTATTGGCGGGCGTTTATTGGACATCGGAAGAACGCGAATCGTTGCGTCGAGATAACACATCGATGGGACGTGAACGTGCCTGTCGGCAGAGATGAAAGGTTCATCTGGGAGATTGATCGACGTGGATTTCGATACTTTGAGAAAATTTCGCGCAGAAAACGATGAAATTCAGCACTGTGCGACATGTGACGTTTGATGGTCGTGTACGTACAGAATGCGATCAGACCAAACGACATTAATTTACGATATATAAGTAAAAAATTTAATTCTTTATAAAAATTTTGATAAATGTATGTTTAAGAGGATTTCTTAAAAATATTGTTTTGATTAAAAATCTATGTATTATAATTTTTTGGACGTTATGTCTCACATAAGATAAATAAATTTAAGATAACATACGATAAAATAATTTTAATATGTCAAATGCATTGATTTTTCAAATAATAAATTGATGTATACATAAATATTTGATATGAAATTCCGTAGATTTTTAAGAAGACTGCTTCGTTATATGATTATATAGCTGTTATATGCTGTATAGCTATTATATGCTGTATAGCTAAGTATATTTTATGCATTTGATCTTTTTATCCTAATATAAAATATTTTTATACATAAATTTAAATATAAAATGTAATATAATATTACATTTGCGCAAAATATTTGCGGAGAATATATCAAGCCAAAACGCCTAAAATTCACAATGTACAAAGCTCGCTTGTAGAGCGTATAGATCACCAACAGGCGCGGTTGATGTCTGGCATAGTCATCCGTATCTTCTTAATGTTTCGACTACTGTATTATACTTACAGTAGAAAAATATGTATTTTTTATTTTAAAATTTAAATGCTTTGAAATATTCAAAATACTCTAAAATAACACGAAAAGATATCTAAGAATTTAAGTTTCTAATGTTTTTTATGATCTGTTAATACATTAAGGGATTTATAATTTATCAAATTAACTAGTCTTGATGTTTTCATTTTTATATTTATATGTGTATTGTCAAAATTTTTTATTACATCATACTTTAGATATGTGTACCATGTTATTATATTAAACAAATACGAATAGAGAAGATAAAAGTAATTAATTCGTTTAGATATGTTTGTACCACGAAAAAATAATGTATCTTTCGAGAAATTTATAAAGTAGAAAAGGAAGGATGAGATCAGACATGGCCAGTTGTTAGGTATAAGTGGATGCGGCATTCAAGATAAAATACGAGTTTCGCAGTCGGCAATGAGGGTTGGAGTCGTGAGGGCCGGGCTATTAGATTATGGGTGG